>NC_037683.1:16954463-17054187 GCF_003255815.1 Theropithecus gelada | reverse complement strand
CAACCCAAATGTCCATCAGTGACAGATTGGATTAAGAAAATGTGGCACATATACACCATGGAATACTATGCAGCCATAAAAAAGGATGAGTTTGTGTCCTTTGTAGGGACATGGATGCAGCTGGAAACCATCATTCTTAGCAAACTATCACAAGAACAGAAAAGCAAACACTGCATGTTCTCACTCATAGGTGGGAACTGAACAATGAGATCACTTGGACTCGTGAAGGGGAACAACACACACCAGGGCCTATCGTGGGGAGGTGGGAGGGGGGAAGGATTGCATTGGGAGTTATACCTGATGTAAATGACAAGTTGATGGGTGCTGATGAGTTGATGGGTGCAGCACACCAACATGGCACAAGTATACATATGTAACAAACCTGCACATTATGCACATGTACCCTAGAACTTAAAGTATAATAATAATAATAATAATAATAATAATAATAAAATAAAAGTTTGCAGATAAAATATGAAAACACGTATCTACAAAATATATGTGCACAAATGTTCCTAGCAACTTTATTGAATTAAGTCAGACCTGGAAACAGCCGAAATGTCCACTAACAGGAGACTAGACAAAAAATTAGTGATATATTCATGTAATATAATAATACACAATAATAAAAATAATTACATTCCTAAAGAGTAAAAAAAAAAAAGGATATGCTGAAAAAGTAATACCCTCCGATAAAAACCAGAAGGAAACATTCTGTGAAACTGTTCTAGGTCACGTAATGTCCACTCGCACAGTTAAAATTATGTTTTCATTGAGCAGTATTCTGACAAAGTTTTAGGGTAGTCAGCTAAGGGATACTTGGAATTGCTTTGAGGATTACAGTGAAAATGGAAATATCTTCAGAAAGATAGTAGAGAAAAGGTTTCCGAGGTGCTGCTTTGTGACTTGTGCATTCTAATCACAGAGTTTTACTTATCTTCTCATAGAGGATTGGGGAATCCTGTTTGGAAAAGCGCTACCAGGAGGCATTCGGGAGTACATGGACAGCTATGGTGAAAAGGAAGTATCCTCAGACAAAAGTTGGAAGGAAGCTATCTGTGAGAGTGGTTTCTGATAGATATTTCTTTTCATATCAGATAGATAAAACTTTCTTTCTATTATGCAGTTTTGAAATGGCATCATGGATGGATTTGCAAAGGGACATTTGGGAGCACATTCAGGCCTGTAGAGAAATAGGAGATATCTTCAGATAAAAACTGGAGAGAAGCTTTCAGAGAAACTGCTTTGTGATGTATGCATTCCACTCAGGGAGTTATACCTCTTTTCTCATACAGCAGTGATTCAACACTGTTCCTGTAACTGAAAAAGTGATAACTTGCAGCGCATTGAAGACTACGGTGAAAAGTGAAATATCCTGAAATAAAACCCAGAAGGAAGCGTTCCAAGAAACTGCTCTCTGATGTGTGCATTCATTTCGGATATTTAAAGCTGACACTGCGTTGCCCAGTTTGGAAACTCTGTCATTGAGGAATCGGTGAAGGTATATTAAGTGGCACCCTGAGGCTTCTGGTGAGAAAGAAAACGTCTTCCCATGAAAACTGGAGAGAAAGTTTTGGAGCAACTGCTTTGTGATGTGTGTATTCATCTCATAGAGTTAAATCATTCTTTGGATTGAGGAGTTTGAAATCACTGTTTCTGTGAAACCTGAGAAAGATATTTGAGAACGCTCTTAATAATATGCCGATAAAGAAAAACCCTGTGATGAAAACCAGAAGGAAACTTTCTGTGAAACTGCTCTAGGGCACGTGAATTCCACTCACACAGTTAAGCTTCTGTTTTCATTGAGCAGTATTTTAACACTGTTTTAGGTTAGTCAGGGAAGGATTACTCGGGAGGGCTTTGAGGCTTACGGTGAAAGCGGAAATATCTTCAGATAGACACTGGAGAGAAGATTTCTGACGAGCTGCTTCGTGACGTTTGCATTCCATTCACAGAGTTATACTTTTCTTCTCTTAGAGGATTGGGGAATCCCGTTTGCAGAAAACACTACCAGGTGACATTTGGGAGTATACGGATGGCTATGGTGAAAAAGGCAGTATCCTCAGATGAAAACTGGAAAGAAGCTTTCTGTGAAACTGCTTTGTGATAGATAGGTCTATTCATCTCACATAGATAAAACTTTCTTTCTATTACGCAATTTAGATACTGTGTCACGGACGGATTCACAAAGGGACATTTGGGAGCACATTTAGCCCTGTGGAGAAATAGGAGATATCTTCAGATAAAAACTGGAGAGAAGCTTTCTGAGAAACTGCTTTGTGATGTGCGCATTCCACTTAGGGAGTTATACCTCTTTCCTCAGAAGGCAGTGTTTGAACACTGTTCCTGTAAAACTGAAAAAGTGATATTTTACAGTGTATTGAAGACTACGGCAAAAAGTGAAATATCCTGAAATAAAAGCCAGAAAGAAATATTCCAAGAAACTGCTCTCTAACATGTGCATTCATTTCAGAGAGTTAAAGCTTACACTACGTTGCCCAGTTTGTAAACTCTGTGTTTGAGGAATCTGGGAAGGGATATTAAGTGGCGCATGGAGGCTTCTTTTGAGAAAGGAAACGTCTTCCAATGAAAATTTGAGAGAATCCTTCAGAGCAACTGCTTTGTGATATGTAAATTATTCTCATAGAGTTAAATCATTCTTTGGATTGAGCAGTTTGAAATCACTGTTTCTGTGGAACCTGAGAAAGGACATTTGGGAATGCTATTAAGAATATGCTGAAAAAGAAATACCCTCCAATAGAAACCAGAAGGAAACTTTCTGTGAAACTTCTCTACCTCACGTGAATTCCACTCACACAGTTAAGCTTCTGTTTTCATTGAGCAGTATTCTAACACTGTTTTAGGTTAGTCAGCTAAGGGATACTCAGGAGCGCTTTGAGGCTTATGGTGAAAACACAAATATCTTCAGATAGCTACTGTAGAGAATATTTCCGAGGAACTGCTTTGTGAAATGTGCATTCCACTCACAGGGTTATACTTTTCTTGCATAGAGGATTGGGGAATCCCGTTTGGAGAAAACACTACAAGGGGACATTCGGGAATACATGGATGGCTATAGTGAATAAGGAAGTATCCTCAGACAGAAACTGGAAAGAAGCGTTCTCTGAAACGGCTCTGTGATAGACATGTCTATTCATCTCACATAGAAATAACGTTCTTTCTATTACGCAGCTTTGAAAGTGCGTCATGGACGGATTAGCAAATTGCCATTCGGAGGTACATTCAGACCTATGCGGAAATATTAAATATCTTCTGATAAATACTAGAGAGAAGCTTTCTGAGAAACTGCTTTGTGATTTGTGTATTCCACTCAGGGATTTATACCTCTTTTTTCATAAGGCAGTGTTTGAACACTGCTCCTGTAATACCGAAAAGGTGATATTTTGCAGCTCATTGATTATGGCAAAAAGTTAATCATCCGGAAATAAAAACCAGAAAGAAGCTTTCCAAGAAACGACTCTCTGATGTGTGCATTTATTTCAGAAAGTTAAAGCTGACACTACGTTGCCCAGTTTGGAAACTCTGTCTTTGAGGAATCTGTGAAGGGATATTAAGTGGCGCCCGGAGGCTTGTTCTGACAAAGGAAACGTCTTCCAATGAAAACTGGAGAGAAGCTTTTGGAGCAACTGCTTTGTGATGTGTGTATTCATCTCATGAGTTAAATCCTTCTTTGGATTGAGCAGTCTGAAATCACTGTTTCTGTGGAACCTGAGAAAGGACATTTGGGAACGCTCTTAAGAATATGCTGACAAAGTAATACCCTCCTATAGAAACCAGAAGGAAACTTTCTGTGAAACTGCCCTAAGACACGTGAATTCCACTCTTACATTTAAGCTACAGTTTTCATTGAGCAGTATTCTAACAGTTTTAGGTTAGTCAGCTACGGGATACTCGGGAGCGCTTTGAGGCTTACGGTGAAAACAGAAATATCTTCAGGTAGATACTTGAGAGAAGATTTCCGAGGAGCTGCTTTGTGAAGTGTGAATTCCACTCACAGAGTTATACTTTCTTCTCATAGAGGATTGGGGAATCCTGTTTGGAGAAAACGCTACAAGGGGACATTCAAGAGTATATGCATGGCGATGGTGAAAAGGAAGTATCCTCAGACAGAAATTGGAAAGAAGCTTTCTGTGGAACTGCTTTGTGACAGATGTATCTATTCATCTCACATAGATAAAACTTTCTTTCTATTACACATTTTTGAAACTGCGTCATGGACGGATTCATGAAGGGACATTTGGGGCACATTCAGTCCTGTGGGGAAATAGGAGATATCTTCAGATAAAAACTGGAGAGAAGCTTTCTGAGATACTGCTTTGTGATGTGTGCATTCCACTCAGGGAATTATACTTCTTCTCTCATAAGGCACTGTTTGAACAATATTCCTGTAAAACTGAAAAAGTGATAATTTGCAGCACCTTGCAGACTATGGTGAAAAGTGAAATATCCGGAAATAAAATGCAGAAAGAAGCGTTCCAAGAAACTGCTCTCTGACATCTGCATTCATTTCAGAGAGTTGAAGCTTCTACTACACTGTCCCCTTTGGAAACTCTGTCTTTGAGGAAACTGTGAAGGAATATTAAGTGGCACCCGGAGGCCTCTGTTGGGTAAGGAAACGTCTTCCGATGAAAACTGAAGAGAAGCTTTTGGAGCATCTGCTTTGTGTTGTGTGTATTTATCTCATAGAGTTAAATCATTCTTTTAATTGAGAAGTTTGAAATCACTGTTTCTCTGGAACCGGAGAAAGGACATTTGGGAACGCTCTGAAGAATATGCTGAAAAAGTAATACCCTGTGATAAAAACCAGAAGGAAACGTTCTGTGAAACTGCTCTAGGGCACGTGAAGTCCACTCGCACTCCTAAGGTTCTGTTTTCATTGAGCAGTATTCTAACACTGTTTCAGGTTAGTCAACTAAGGGATACTCAGAAGCGCTTTGAGGCTTACGGTGAAAATGGAAATATCTTCAGATAGATACTGGAGAGATTTCCGAGGAGCTGCTTTGTGACGTGTGCATTCCACTCACAGAGTTATACTTTTCCTTCTCAGAGAGGATTGGATAATCCTGCTTGGAGAAAATGCTACCAGGGGACATTCGAGAGTATATGGATGGCTATGGTGAAAAAAGGAAGTATCCTCAGACCAAAAACTGTAAGAAGCTTTCAGTAAAACTGCTTTGTGATAGATATGTCTATTCATCTCACATAGATGAAACTTTCTTTCATTATGCACATTTGAAACTGTGTCATGGATGGATTCAGGAAGGGACATTCGGAGGCACATTCAGGCCAGTGGGGAAATCGGAAATATCTCCAGATAAAAAGTGGAGAGATACTTTCTGTGAAACTGCTCTGTGATGTGTGCATTTCACTCAGGGAGTTATACTTCTTTTCTCATAAGACAGTGTTTAAACACTGTTCCTGTAAAATTGAAAAAGTGGTAGTTTTCAGTGCATTGAAGACTATGGCAAAAAGTGAAATATCCTGAAATAAAATGCAGAAAGTAGCATTCCAAGAAACTGCTCTCTGACGTGTGCATTCATTTCAGAGTGTTAAAGCTTACACTACGTTGCCCAGTTTGAAAACTCTGTCTTTGAGGAACCTGTGAAGGGATATTAAGTGGTGCCCGGAGGATTGTGGTGAGAAAGGAAACGTCTTCCGATGAAAATTGGAGAGAAGCTTTTGGAGTAACTGCTTTTTTATGTGTGTATTCATCTCATAGAGTTAAATCATTCTTTGGATTGAGCAGTTTGAAGTCACTGTTTCTGTGGAACCTGAGAAAGTATATTAGGGAACGCTCTTAAGAATATGCTGAAAAAGGAACAAGCTCCGATAAAAACCAGAAGGAAACTCTCTGTGAAACTGCTCTAAGTCACGTGAATTCCACTCACAAAATTAAGCTTCTGTTTTAATTGAGCAGTATTCTGACACTGTTTTAGGTGAGTCAGCTAAGGGATACTCGGGAGCTCTTTGAGGCTTATGGTGAAAACGGATTTACATTCAGATGGATACTGGAGAGATTTCCAAGGAACTGCTTTGTGAAGTGTGTACTCCACTCACAGGGTTATACTTTTCTTTCATAGAGGATTGGGGAATCCCATTTGCAGAAAATGCTTCCAGTGGACATTTGGGAGTATATGGACCACTATGGTGAAAAAGGAAATATCCTCAGACAAAAATTGGAAAGAAAATTTCTGTGAAACTGCTTTGTGATATGTATGTCCATTCATCTCACAAAGATAAATTCTCTTTCTATTACGCAGTTTTTGAACTGCGTCATGGACAGATTCACAAAGGGACATTTGGGAACACATTCAGGCCTGTGGAGAAAAAGGAGATATCTTCAGATAAAAACTGGAGAGAAGCTTTCTGAGAAACTGTTTTGTGATGTGTGAACTCCACTCAGGGAGTTATACCTGTTTTCTCATAAGGCAGTGTCTGAACACTGCTCCTGTAAAACTGAAAAACTGATAATTTGCAGCGCATTGAAGACTATGGCGAAAAGTGAAATACTCAGGTGTAAAACCCAGAAGGAAGCGTCCCAAGAAACTGCTCTCTGACGTGTGCATTCATTTCAGAGATCTAAAGATTACACTACATTGCCTTGTTTGGAAACTCTGTCCTTGAGGAATCTGTGAAGGGATATTAAGTGGCGCCCGCAGGCTTGTGGTGAGAAAGGAAATGTATTCCAATGGAAACTGGAGAGAAGATTTTGGAGCAACTGCTTATGATGTGTGTATTCATGTCAGAGTTAAATCATTCTTTGGATTGAGCAGTTTAAAATCAGTGTTTCTGTGGAATCTGAGAAAGGACTTTTGGAAACACTCTTAAGAATGTGCTGAAAATGTAATACTCTCCGAAAAAAACCAGAAGAAAACTTTCTGTGAAACTGCTCTACCTCACGTGAATTCCACTCAGACTGTTAAGCTTCTGTTTTCATTGAGCAGTATTCTAACACTGTTTTAGGTGTAGTCAGCTAAGGGATACTCGGGAGTGCTTTGAGGCTTGCGGTGAAAATGGAAATATCTTCAGATAGCTATTGGAGAGAAGATTTCCGAAGAGCTGCTTTGTGACGTGTGCATTCCACTGACAGAGTTAAACCTTTCTTCTCATAGAAAATTGGGAAATCTCTTTTGGAAAAAAGATACCAGGGCACATTCGGGGGTATATGGATGGCTATCTTGAAAAAGGAAGTGTCCTCAGAGAAAAACTGAAAAGAAGCATTCTCTGAAACTGCTTTGTTCTAGATATGTCTATTCATCTCACATAGATAAAACTTTCTTTCTATTACACAGTTTTGAAACTGCGTCATGGTCAGATTCGCAAAGGGACGTTCGGGAGCACATTCAGGCCTGTGGGGAAATAGGAGATATCTTCAGATAAAAACTGGAGAGAAGCTTTCTGAGAAACTGCTTTGTGATGTGTGCTTTCCACTCAGGGAGTTATACCTCTTTTCTCACAGGCAGTGTTTGAACACAGTTCCTGTAGAACTGAAAAAGTGATATTTTGCAGCACATCGAAAACTATGGTGAAAAGTGAAATATCCTGAAATAAAACCCAGAAAGAAGCATTCCAAGAAACTGCTCTCTGACGTGTGCATTCATTTCAGAGAATTAAAGCTTATATTACGTTGCCCAGTTCAGAAACTCTGTCTTTGAAGTATCTGTGAAGGGATATTAAGTAGAGACCGGAGGCTTGTGGTGAGAAAGGAAACGTCTTCCGATGAAAACTGGATAGAAGCTTTCACAGCAACTGCTTTGTGATTTGTGCATTCATCTCATAGAGTTAAATTATTGTTTGGATTGAGCAGTTTGAAATCACTGTTTCTGTGGAACCTGAGAAAGGACATTTTGGAATGCTCTTAAGAACATGCTGAAAAATAAAAATCCTGCGATAATAACCAGAAGGAAACTTTCTATGAAATTGCTCTAGGTCAAGTGAATTCCACTCGCAAAATTAAGCTTCTGTTTTCATTGAGCAGTATCCTAACATTGTTTTAGGTTAGTAAGCTAAGGGATACCTGGGAGCGCTTTTAGGCTTATGGTGAAAACGGAAATATCTTCTGATAGACACTGGAGAGAAGATGTCCGAGGAGCTCCTTTTTGACATCTGTATTCCACTCACAGAGTTATATTTTTCTTCTCTTAGAGGATTGGGGAAACCCGTTTGGAGAAAAAGCTACCAGGGCACATTCGGGAGTATATGCATGGCTATGGTGAAAAAGGAAATATCCTCAGACAAAAACTGGAAAGAAGCTTTCTGTGAAACTGCTTTGTGATAGATATGTCTATTCATCTCACATAGATAAAACTTTCTTTCTATTATGCTGTTTCAAAACAGTATCATGGATGGATTCGCGAAGCGACCTTCGGGATCATATTCATCCTGGGGAGAAACAGGAGATGTATTCAGATAAAAATTGGAGAGAAACTTTCTGAAAAACTGCCTTGTAATGTGTACATTCCACTCAGGGAGTTATATTTCTTTTCTCATAAGGCAGTGTTTGAACACTGTTCCTGTAAAACTGAAAAAGTGATATTTTGCAGCCCATTGAAGACTTTGGCGAAAAGTGAAATATCCTGAAACAAAACCCAGAAAGAAACGTCCCAAGAATCTGCTCTCTGGTGAGTGCATTCATGTCAGAGAGTTAAAGCTTACACTACATTGCCCTGTTTGGAAACTCTGTCTTTGAGGAATCTGTGAAGGGATATTAAGTGGCGCCCGGAGGCTTGTGGTGACAAAGGAAACGTCTTATGATGAAAGCTAGAGAGAAGCTTTCAGAGCAACTGCTTTGAGTTGTGTGTATTCATCTCATAGCAATAAATCATTCTTTGGATAGAGTACTTTGAAATCTCATGTTTCTGTGGAACATGAGAAAGGACATCTGGGAATGCTCTTAGGATTATGCTGAAAAAGAAATACCCTGCGGCAAAAAGCAGAAGGAAACTTTCTGTGCAATTGGTATAGGTAACTTGAACTCCACTCGCACAGTTAAGCTTCTGTTTTCATTGAGCAGTATCCCAACACTGTTTCAGGTTAGTCAGGTGAGGGATACTCAGGAGAGCTTTGAGGATTATGGTGAAAACGGAAATATCTTCAGATAAAAACTGGAGAGATGCTTTCTGAGAAACTGCTTCGTGATCTGTGCATTCCATTCAGGGTGTTAAACCTCTTTTCTCATAAGGCAGTGCTTGAACACTGTTCCTGTAAAACTGAAAAAGTGACATTTTGCAGCCCATTGAAGACTTTGGCGAGAAGTGAAATATACTGAAATAAAACCCAGAAAGAAACGTTCCAAGAAACTGCTCTCTGATGTGTGCATTCATTTCCGAGAATTAAAGCTTACACTACATTGCCCCGTTTGGAAACTCTGTCCTTGAGGAGTCTGTGAAGGGATATTAAGTGGCGCCCGGAGGCTTCTGGTGAGAAAGGAAATGTCTTCCAATGAAAACTGGAGAGAAGCTTTCTGGGCAACTGATTTGTGATGTGTGTATTCATCTCATAGAGTTAAATCGTTCTTTGGATTGAGCAGTTTGAAATCACTGTTTCTGTGGAACCTGAGAAAGGACATTTGGGAACACTCTTAAGAATATGCTGAAAAAGTAATACCCTCCAATAAAAACCAGAAGGAATCTTTCTTTGAAACTGCTCTGGGTCACGTGAATTCCACTCGCACAGTTAAGCTTCTGTTGTCTTTGAGCAGCATTCTAATGATGCTTTAGGTTAGTCAGCTAAGGGATACTCGGGAGCACTTTGTGGCTTACGATGAAAACAGAAATATCTTCAGATAGATACAGGAGAGATTTTCCAGGAGCTGCTTGGTGACCTGCATTCCACTCACAGAGTTAAACCTTTCTTCTTCAATCAGGATTGGGGAATAACATTTGGAGAAATTGCTATTAGGGGACACTTGGGAGCATATGGATGGCTATGGTTTAAAAGGAAGTATCCTCAGACAAAAACTGGAAAGAAGCATTCTCTGAAACTGTTTTGTGATCGATATGTCTTTTCATCTCACATAGATAAAATGATTTTTCTATTATGCAGTTTTGAAACAGTGTCATTGACAGATTCGCGAAAGGACATTCGGGAGCACATTCAGGCCTGTGGGGAAAAAGGAGATATCTTCAGATAAAAACCGGAGAGAAGCTTTTGGAGAAACTGCTTTGTGATCTGTGTATTCACCTCACGGCATTAAATCATTCTTTGGATTGAGCAGCTTGAAATCACTGTTTCTATGGAACCTGATAAAGGACATTTGGGAACGCTCTTAAGAATATGCAGAAAAAGACATACCCTCTGATAAAAACCAGAAGGAAACTTTCTGTGAAACTGCTCTAGGTCACGTGAAGTCCACTCGCATAGTTAAGTTTCTGTTTTCATTTAGCAGTATTCTAACATGTTTTACGTTAGACAGCTAAGGGATACTCGGGAGCGCTTTGAGACTTACGGTGAAAACAGAAATATCTTCAGATAGACACTGGAGAGAAGATTTCCGAGGAGTTGCTTTGTGATGTGTGCATGCACTCACAGAGTTATACTTTTCTTCTCATAGAGGATTGGGGAATCCCATTTGGAGACAATGCTACCATGGGACATTCAGGAGTATATGGATGGCTATGGTGAAAAAAGAAGTATTCTCAGACAAAAACTGGAAAGAAGATTTCTGTGAAAATTCTTTGTGATAGATATGTCTATTCATCTCACATAGATAAAACTTTCTTTCTATTACATAGTTTTCAAACTGCGTCATGGATGAATTCACAAAGGGACATTTGGGAGTACATTCAGGCCAATGGGAAAATAATATATATCTTTAGATAAAAACTGTAGAGAAGCATTCTGAGAAACTGTTTTGTGATATGTGCATTCCACTCAGGGAGTTATATCTCTTTTCTCAAAAGACAGTGTTTGAACACTGTTCCTGTAAAACGAAAAAAGTGATATTTTGCAGTGCTTTGAAGAATGGCGAAAAGTGAAATATTCAGAAATAAAACCCAGAAAGAAGCATTCCAAGAAACTGCTCTCTGCTGTGTGCATTAATGGCAGAGTGTGAAAGTTGACACTACGTTACCCAGTTTGGAAACTCTGTCTCTGAGTAATCTGTGAAGGGATATTAAGTGGCACCCGGATGATTGCAGTGAGAAAGGAAACGTCTTCCAATAAAAACTGGAGAGAAGCTTTCGGAGAATCTGGTTTGCGATGGGTGCATCCATCTCATAGAGTTAAATCATTCTTTGTATTGAGCAGTTTGAAATCACTGTTTCTGTGGATCCTGAGAAAGGATATTTGTGAACGCCCTTAAGAATATGCCAAAAAAGAAATACCCTCCGTTAAAAACCAGAAGGAAACTTTCTGTGAAACTGCTCTAGGTCATGTGAAGTCCACTCGCACAGTTAAGCTCCTGTTTACATTGAGCAGTATTGTAACACTGCTTTTGGTTAGTCAGCTAAGGGATACACGGGAGCCTCTCAGGATTACCATGAAAACGGAAATATCTTCATATAGATACTGGGGAGAAAATTTCCGAGGACCTGCTTCGTGAAGTGTGCATTTCACTCATGGAGTTATACCTTTCTTCTCATAGAGGATTGGGGAATCCCATTTGGAGAAAACGCTACCATGGGACATTCGGGAGTATATGGACGGCTATGGTGAAAAAGGAAGCATCCTCAGACAAAAACTGGAAAGAAGTTTTCTGTGAAACTGCTTTGTGATAGATATGTCTATTCAATTCACATAGATAAAACATTCTTTCTATTACACAGTTTTGAAACTGCGTCATGGACAGATTCACGAAGCGACATTCGGGAGCACATTCAGGCCTGAGGGGAAATAGGAGATACCTTCAGATAAAAACTGGAGAGAAGCTTTCTGAGAAACTGCTCTGTGATATGTGCATTTCACTCAAGGTATTATACCGGTTTTCTCAAAAGACAGTGTTTCAACACTGTTCCTGTAAAACTGAAAATGTGATATTTTGCACCGCATGGAATACTATGGCGAGAAGTACTATATATGATAATAAAACCCAGAAAGAAGCTTTCCAAGAAACTGCTCTCTGATGAATAAATTCATTTCAGAGAGTTAAAGCTTACACTACGTTGCCCATTTTGGAAACTCTGTCTTTGGGTAAACTGTGAAGGGATAAGAAGTGGCGCCCAGAGGCTTGTGGTGAGAAAGGAAACGTCTTCTGGTGAAAACTAGAGAAAAGCTTTCGGAGCAACTACTATGTGATGTGTGTATTCATCTCATAGATTTAAATCATTCTTTGGATAAGCAGTTTGAAATCACTGTTTCTCTGAAACCTGAGAAAGGACATTTGGGAACGCTCTTAAGAATATGCTGAAAAAGTAATACCCTCCAATAATAACCAGAAGGAAACTTTCTTGAAACTACTCTAGGTCACATGAATTCCACTTGCACAGTTAAGCTTTTGTTTTCATTGAGCAGTATTCTAACACTGTTTTAGGTTAGTCAGCTAAGGGATACTCGGGATTGCTTTGAGACTTATGGTGAAAACGGAAATATCTTCAGATAGATACTGGAGAGAAGACTTCCGAGGATCTGCTTTGTGACTTGTGCATTTCAATCACAGACATGTACTTGTCTTCTCATAGAAGATTGGGGAATCCCGTTGGAGAAGTAGCTACCAGGGGACATTCATGAGTATATGGACAGCTATAATGAAAAAGGAAATATCCTCAGACAAAAACTGGAAAGAAGACTTCTGTGAAACTATATTGTGATAGATACGTCTATTCATCTCACAGGGAAAAGTCTTTCTTTCTATTACACAGTTTTGAAACTTCGTCATGGACGGATTCACGAAGGGACATTCAGTAGCACATTCAGGCCTGTGGGGAAATAGGAGATATCTTCAGGTACAAACTGAAGAGAAGCTTTCTGAGAAACTGCTTTGTGATGTGTGCATTCCACTCAGGGAGTTATACCTCTTTTCCCATAAGGCAGTGCTCAGACACTGTTCCTGTAAAACTGAAAAAGTGATTTTTGCAGTGCATTGAAGACTATGACGCAAAGTGCAATATCCTGAAATAAAACCCAGAAAGAAGCATTCTAAGAAACTGCTGTCTGAGGTGTGCATTCATTTCAAAGAGTTAAAGCTTACACTATGTTGCCCAGTTTGGAAACTTTGTCTTTGAGGAATATGTGAAGGGATATTAAGTGGCGCTCAGAGGCTTCCGGTGAAAGGAAACGTGTTCTGAGGACAACTGGGGAGAAGATTTTGGAGCAACTGCTTTGTGATGTGTGCATTCATCTCATATAGTTAAATTATTCTTTGGATTGAGCAGTTTGAAATCAGTGTTTCTGTGGAACCTGAGAAAGGACATTTGGGAACGCTCTTAAGAATATGCTGAAAAAGTAATACCCTCCGATAAAAAGCAGAAGGAAACTTTCTGTGAAACTATTCTAGGTCATGTGAAGTCCACTTGCACAGTTAAGCTTCTGTTTTCATTTACCAGTATTCTAACACTATTTTAGGGTAGTCAGCTAAGGGATACTCGGGAGACCTTTGAGGCTTACGGTGAAAACGGAGATACCTTTAGATGGATACTGGAGAGAAGATTTCCGAAGAGCTGCTTTACGACGTGTGCATTTCACTGACAGAGTTACACCTTTCTTCTCAGAGGGGATTCGGGAATCCCTTTTGGAGTAAACGCTACCAGGGGCATTCAGGAGTATATGGATGGCTATGGTGAAAAAGAAAGTATCCTCAGACAAAAACTGAAAAGAAGCATTCTCTCAAAATGCTTTGTGATAGATGTGTCTATTCATCTCCCATAGATAAAACTTTCTTTCTATTACACAGTTTTGAAACTGTGTCAGGGACGGATTCATGAAGGGACATTCGGGAGCACATTCAGGTTTGTGGGGATTATGGAAATATCTCCAGATAAAAACTGGAGAGAAGCTTTCTGAGAAACTGCTTTGTGATGTGTGCATTCCACTCAGGGAGTTATACCTCTTTTCTCCTAAGACAGTGTTTGAACACTGTTCCTGTAAAACAAAAAAAGTGATATTTTGCAGTGCATTGAAGAATGGCAGAAAGTGAAATATCCAGAAATAAAATCCAGAAAGAAGCATTCCAAGAAACTGCTTTCTGACATGTGCATTCATTTCAGAGAGTTAAAGCTTACAGTACATTGCCCAGTTTGGAAACTCTGTCTTTGAGGTATATGTGAATGGATATTAAGTAGTGCTCAGAGGCTTGTGGTGAGAAAGGAAATGTCTTCCAATGAAAACTAGAGGGAAGTTTTAACAGCAACTGCTTTGTGATGTGTGTATTTATATCCTAGAGTTAAATAATTCTTTGGATTGAGCAGTTTGAAATCACTGTTTCTGTGGAACCTGAGAAAGGACATTTGGAAACACTTTTATGAATATGCTGAAAAATAAAAAGCCTGTGATGAAAACCAGAAGGAAACTTTCTGTGAAACTTCTCTAGGTCACGTGAATTCCACTCGCACAGTTAAGCTTCTGTTTTCATTGAGCAGTATCCTAACACTGTTTTAGGTTAGTCAGCTGAGGGATACTTGGGAGCACTTTGAGTGTTATGATGAAAACGGAAATATATTCACATAGATACTGGAGAGAAGATTTTCGACGAGCTGTTTTGTGACGTGTGCATTCCACTCACAGAATTATACTTTTCTTCTCAGAGACGATTGAGGAATCCCGTTTGGAGAAAACGTTAAAATGGGAGAGTATATGGACGACTATGGTGAAAAAGGAAGTATCCTCAGAAAAAAACTGCAAAGACGCTTTCTGTAAAACTGCTTTGTGATAGATATGTCTATTCATCTCACATAGATGAAACATTCTTTCATTATGCAGATTTGAAACTGCGTCATGGACGGATTCGTGAAGGGACATTCAGAGGCACATTCAGGCCTCTGGGGAAATAGGTAATATCTCCAGATAAACACTGGACATATACTTTCCGTGAAACTACTCTGTGATGTGTGCATTCCACTCAGGGAGTTATACTTTCTTTCTCATAAGACAGTGTTTGAACTCTGTTCCTGTAAAACTGAAAAAGTGATATTTTGCAGTGCATTGAAGACTACAGTGAAAAGTGAAATATCCTGAGATAAATCCAGAAAGAAGCATTCCAAGAAACTGCTCTCTGACGTGTGCATTCATTTCAGAGATTTAAGCTTCCACTACATTGGCCAGTTTGGAAACTCTGTCTTTGAGGAATCTGGAAGGGATATTAAGTGGCGCCCTGAGGCTTGTGGTGAGAAAGGAAACGTCTTCCGTTGAAAACTGGAGAGAAGCTTTCGGAGCAACTGCTTTGTGATGTGTATATTCATCTCACTGAGTTAACTCATTTTTTTTATTGAGCAGTTTGAAATCACTGTTTCTGTGGAAACTGATAAAAGACATTTGGGAACGCTCTTAAGAATATGCTGAAAAAGAAATGTCCTCTGATAAAAACCAGAAGGAAACTTTCTGTCCAACTGCTCTAGGTCAGGTGAAGTCCACTCGCACAGTTAAGCTTCTGTTTTCATTGAGTGGTATTCTAACATATTTTATGTCAGTCAGCTAAGGGATACTCGGGAGCACTTTGAGGCTTATGGTGAAAACAGAAATATAGATATTGGAGAGATTTCTGAAGAGCCGCTTTGTGTCATGTACATTCCACTGACAGAGTTATACTTTTCTTCTCACAGAGGATTGGGGAATCCCGTTTGGAGAAAAAGCTACAAGGGGACATTCATTAGTACATGGACGGCGATGGTGAAAATGTAAATATCCTCAGACAAATATTGGAAATCAGCTTTCTGTGAAACTGCTTTGTGATAGATATGTCTATACATCTCACATAGATAAAATTTTCCTTCTATTACGCAGTTTTGAAACTGCGTCATAGACAGATTTGCAAAGGCACATTCAGGAGCACATTCAGGCCTGCGGGGAAGTAGGAAATATGTTCAGATAAAAACTGGAGAGCAGCTTTCTGAGAAACTGCTGTGTGATGGGTGCATTCCACACAGGAAGTTATGCCTCTTTTCTCATAAGGCACTGTTTGAACACTGTTCCTGTAAAACTGAAAAAGTGATATTTTGCAGTGCTTTGAAGACTATGGCGAAAAGTGAAATATCCTGAAATAAAACCCAGAAAGAAGCATTAAAAGAAATTGCTCTCTGTCGAGTGCATTCATTTCAGAGAGTTAAAGCTTACACTAGGTTACCCAGTTTTGAAACTTTGTCTTTGAGGAATCTGTGAAGGGATATTAAGTGGCACCGGGAGGCTTGTGGTGAGAAAGGAAACGTCTTCTGCTGAAAACTGGAGGGAAACTTTCAGAGCAACTGGTTTCTGACATGAGTATTCATCTCATAGAGTTAAATCATTCTTTGGATTGAGCAGTTTGAAATCACTGTTTCTGTGGAACTTTAGAAAGGTTATTTGGGAATGTTCTTACAAATATGCTGAAAAAGTAATACCCTCCGATAAAAACCAGAAGGAAACTTTCTGTGAAACTGACATAGTTCATGTGAATTACACTCACACAGTTTGGTTTCTGTTTTCATTGAGCAGTATTCTAACACTGTTTTAGGCTGGTCAGTTAAGGGATAGTGAGGAGCGCTTCCAGGCTTACGTTAAAAACAGAAATATCTTCAGATAGATACTGGAGAGAAGATTTCCGAGGAGCTGCTTTGTGACATGTGCATTCCACTCACAGATATATACTTTTCTTCTCATAGAGGATTGGGGAATCCCTTTTGGAGAAAAAGCTACTAGAAGACACTTGGGAGTGTATGGACAGCTATAGTGAAAAAGGAAGTATCTTCAGATAGTAACTGGAAACAAACTTTCTGTGAAACTGCTTTGTGATAGATATGTCTATTCATCTCACGTAGATAAAACTTTCTTTCTATTATGCAGATGTGAAACTGTGTCGTGAATGGATTCACGAAGGGACATTCGAAGGAACATTCAGGCCTGTGGGGAATAGCAAATGTCATCTGAAATATACTGGAGAGAAGGTTTCTGAGAAACTGCTTTGTGATGTGTGCATTCCACTCAGGGAGCTATACCTTTTTTCTCATAAGGCAGTGTTTGAACACTGTTCCTGTAAAACTAAAAAAGTGAAATTTTGCTGTGCATTGAAGACTAAGACGAAAAGTGAAATATCCGGAAATAAACCCAGAAAGAAGCTTTCCAAGAAACTGCTCTCTGACGTGCACATTTATTTCAGAGGGCTAAAGCTTACACTAGGTTGCTCAGTTGGAAACCCTGTCTTTGAGGAAACTGTGAAGGAATATTAAGTAGTGCCCAGAGGCTTATGGTGAGAAATTAAACGTCTTCCAATGAAAACTGGAGAGAACCTTTTGGAGCAATTGCTTTGTGATGTGTTTATTCATCTGATAGAGCTAAATCGTTCTTTGGATTGAGTAGTTTGAAATCACTGTTTCTGTGATACCTGAGAAAGGACATTTGGAAATGCTCTTAGGAATACACTGAGAAAAAATATCCTCCGATAATAACCAGAAGGAAACTTTCTGTGAAACTGCTCTAGGTCACGTGAATTCCACTCACACAGTTAAGCTTCTGTTTTCATTGAGCAATATTCTAACACTGTTTTATTTTAGTCAGCTCAGGGACACTCGGGAGTGCTTTGAGGGTTACGGTGAAAATGGAAATATCTTCAGATAGATACTAGAGAGAAGACGACGGAGGAGCTGCTTTCTGACGTGTTCATTACACTCCCAGAGTGAAACCTTTCTTCTCATAGAGGATTGGGGAATGCCTTTTGGAAAAAACGCTAACAGGGAACTTTTGGGAATACGGATGGCTATGCTGAAAAAGGAAGTATCCTCATACAAAAACTGGAAAGAAGCGTTCTCTGAAACTGTTTTGTGATAGATATGTATATTCATCTCACATAGATAAAACTTTCTTTCAATTACGCAGTTTTGAAACTGCGTCATGGACGGATTCATGAAGGGACTTTCCGGAGCACATTCACACCTGCGGGGAAGTAGTAGCTATCTTCAAATAAAAACTGGAGAGAAGCTTTCTGAGAAACCGCTTTGTGATGTGTGCATTCCACTCAGGGAGTTATACCTCTTTTCTCATAAGGCAATGTTTGAACACTGTTCCTCTAACACTGAAAAAGTGATATTTTGCAGTGCATTGAAGACTATGGTGAAAAGTGAAATATCCGCAAATAAAACCCAGAAAGAAACGTTCCAAGAAACTGCCCTCTGACGTGTGCTTTCATTTCCGAGAGTTAAAGGTTACACTACATTGCACTGTTAGGAAATTCTGTCTTTAAGGGATCTGTGAAGGGATATTTAGAGGCGCCCATAGGCCTGTGGTGAGAAAGGAAATGTCTTCCGATGAGAACCGGAGAAAAGCCTTGGAGCAACTGCTTTGTGACGTGTGTATTCACCTCATGGAGTTAAATCATTCTTTGGTTTGAGCAGCTTGAAATCACTGTTTCTGTGGAACCTGAGAAAGGACATTTGGGAACACTCTTAAGAATATGCTGATAAATAAATACCCTCTGGTAAAAATCAGAAGAAAACTTTCTGTGAAACTGCTCTAGGTCACGTGAATTCCACTTGCACAGTTAAGCTTCGGTTTTCGTTGAGCAGTATTCTAACACTCTTTTAAGTTAATCAGCTAAGAGATAGTCGGGAGCACTTTGAGGCTTATGGTTAAACGGAAATATCTTCAGATAGATACTGGAGAGATTTCCGAGGAGCTGCTTTGTGACTTGTAAATTCCACTTACAGAGTGAAACCTTTCTTCTCATAGAGGATGGGGGAATCCCATTTGGAGAAAACGCTACCAGGGGACATTCGGGAGTATACAGACGGCTATGTTGAAAAAGGAAGTATCTTCAGACAAAAAACTGGACAGAAGTGTCCTCTGAAAATGCTTTATGAAAGATATGTCTCTTCATCTCACATAGATAAAACTTTCTTTCTATTACACAGTTTTGAAACTGCGTCATGGGCAGATTCGTGAAGGGACGTTCGGGCGCACATTTGGGCTTGTGAGGAAATAGGAAATATCTTCAGATAAAAACTGGAGAGAAGCTTTCGAAGAAACTGCTTTGTGATATGTGCATTCCACTCAGGGAGTTATACCTGTTTTCTCGTAAGGCAGTGTTTGAACACTGTTCCTGTAAAACTTAAAAAGGGATATTTTGCAGCGCATTAAAGACTATGGCGAAAAGTGAAATATCCGGGAATAAAATCCAGAAAGAAATGTTCCAAGAAACTGCTCTCTGATGTGTGCATTCATTTCAGAGAATTAAAGCTGACACTACGTTGTCCAGTTTGGAAACTGTCTTTGAGTAATCTGTGCAGGGATATTAAGTGGTGCCCGGAGGCTTGCTGTGAGAAAGTAAACGTCTTCCAATGAAAACGACAGAGAAGTTTTCGGAGCAACTGCCTTTGATGTGTGTATTCATCTCATAGAGGTAAATCATTCTTTGGATTGAGCAGATTGAAATCACTGTTTCTGTGTTAAGTGAGAAAAAACTTTTGGGAACGCTCATAAGTATATGCTGAAAAAGAAATATCATCTGATAAAAACCAGAAGGAAATTTTCTGTGAAACTGCTCCAGGTCACGTGAAGTTCACTCATAGAGTTAAGCTTCTGTTTTCATTGAGCAGTACTCTAAAACTGTTTTAGGTAGTCAGCGAAGGGATACTCGGGAGCGCTTTGAGGCTTACGGTGAAATCAGAAATATCTTCAGATAGATACTGGAGAGACGATTTCTGAGGTACTGCTTTGTGACATGTGCATTCCATTCACAGAGTTATACCTTTCTTCTCATAGAGGATTGGGGAATCCCGTTTGGAGAAAAAGCTACCAAGGGACATTTGGGAATATATGGACGACTATGGTGAAAAAGGAAACAACCACAGACAATAACTGGTAAGAAGCTGTCTGTGAAACTGCTTTGTGATAGAAATGTCTATTCATCTCACATAGATAAAACTTTCTTTCTATTTCACAGTTTCGAAACGGCATCTTAGACGGATCCGTGTAGGGACATTCAGGAGCACATTCAGGCCTGTGGGGAAATAGGAGATATCTTCAGATAAAATCTGGAAAGAAACTTTCTGAGAAACTGCTTTTTCATGTGTGCCTTCCACTCAGGAAGTTATACCTCTTTTCTCATAAGGCAGTGTTTGAACACTGTGCCTGTAAAACTGAAAAAGTGATAATTCGCAGTGCCTTGAAGACTGTGGTGAAAAATGAAATATCCGGAAATAAAACCCAGAAAGAAGCTTTCCAAGAAACTACTCCCTGACGTATGCATTCATTTCAGAGGGTTAAAGCTTACACTACGTAGCTCTGTTTGGAAACTCTGTCTTTGCGGAATCTGTGAAGGGATATTAAGTGGCGCCGGGAGGCTTGTGGTGAGAAAGGAAACGTCTTCCGATAAAAACGGGAGAGAAGCTTTCAGAGCAACTACTTTGTGACGTGTGTATTCATCTCATAGAGTTAAATCATTGTTCGGATTGAGCAGTTTGAAATCACTGTTTCTGTGCACCTGAAAAAGATCATTTTGGAATGCTCTTAAAAATATGCTGAAAAAGAAATACCCTCCAATAAAAACCAGAAGGAAACTTTCTGTGAAACTGCTCTAGGTCATGTGAAGTCCACTCGCACAGTTAATCTTCTGTTTTCGTTTACCGGTAATCTAACACTGTTTTAGGTTAGTAAGCTAAGGGATACTCGGGAGTGCTTTGAGACTTATGGTGAAAACCGAAATATCTTCAGAGGGATACTGGAGAGAAGATTTCCGAGGAGCTACTTTGTGACGTGTGTATTCCACTCACAGAGTTATACCTTTCTTCTAATAGAGGATTCGGGAATCCTGTTTAAAGAAAAATTTACCAGGGGATCCTCAGGAGAATATGGACGGCTATGGTGAAAAAGGAAGTATCCTCAGGCAAAAACTGGAAAGAAGCGTTCTCTGAAACTACTTTGTGATAGATATGTCTATTCGTCTCACATAGATAAAACTTTCTTTCTATCATGCAGTTTTGAAATGGCGTCATGGATGGATTCGCAAAGGGACATTCAGGATCACATTCAGCCTGTGGGGAAATACGGGATTTCTTCAGATAAAAGCTGCAGAGAAACTTTCTTAGAAACTGCTTTGTGATGTGTGCATTCCACTCAGGGACTTATACCTGTTTTCTCATAAGGCATTGTTTGAACACTGTTCCTGTAACACTGAAAAGAAGATATTTTGCAGCACATTGAAGACTACGGCAAAAAGTGAAATATCCCAAAATAAAACACAGAAAGAAGCGTTCCAAGAAACTGCTCTCCAATGCGCACATTCATTTCAGAGAGATGAAGTTTACACTATGGTGCCCAGTTTGGAAACTCTGTCTTTGAGGAATCTGTGAAGACATATTAAGTGGTGCCCAGAGGCTTGTTCTGAGAAAGGAAATGTCTTCCAATGAAAACTGGAGAGAAATTTCGGAGCAACTGCTTTGCAATGTGTGTATTCATCACACAGAGTTCAAACATTCTTTGGATTGAGCAGTTTGAATTCAATGTTTCTGTGGAACCTGAGAAAGGACATTTGGGAACGCTCTTAAGAATATGCTGAAAAAATAATACCCTCCAATAAAAACCAGAAGGAAGCTTTCTGTGAAACTGCTCTAGGTCACATGAATTCTAGTAGCACAGTTAAGCTCCTCTTTTCGTTGAGCTGTATTCTAACACTGTTTTAGGTTAGTCATCTAAGGGATACTCGGGAGTGCCTTGAGGCTTATGGTGAAAATGGAAATATCTTCAGATAGATACTGGAGAGAAGATTTCTGAGGAGCTGCTTTGTGACGTGTGCATTCCACTCACAGAGTTATACTTTTCTTCTCATAGAGCACTGGGGAATCTCGTTTGGAGAAAACGCTACCAGGGGACATTCGGGAGCATATGGATGGCTATGGTGAAAAAGGAAATATCCTCAGACAAAAACTGGAAAGAAGCTTTCTGTGAAGCGTCTTTGTGATAGATATGTCCATTCATCTCATGTAGATAAAACTTTCTGTCTATTATGCAGTTTTGAAACTGCATCATGGACGGATTCGCGAAGCGACATTCGGGAGCCCGTTACACAGTTTTGAAACGGTGTCATGGACGGATTCGCAAAGCGATATTCTGGAGAGAAGCTTTCTGAGAAACTGCTTTGTGATGTTTGTATTTCACTCAGGGAGTTATACCTCTTTTCTCATAAGGCAATGTTTGAACACTGTTCCTGTATAACTGAAAAAGTGATATTTTGCAGCACATTGAAGACTATGGTGAAAAGTGAAATATCCTGAAACAAAACCCAGAAAGACGCGTTCCAAGAAATGCCTCTCTGACGTATGCATTCATTTCAGAGAGTTAAAACTTACAGTACATTGCCCAGTTTGAAAACTCGGTGTTTGAGGAATCTGTGAAGGGATATTAAGTGGCGCCCGGAGACTTGGGGTGAGAAAGAAAACTTCTTCTGATGAAAACTGGAGAGAAGCTTTCAGAGCAACTGCTTTGTGATGTGTGTATTCATCTCATAGAGTTAAATCATTCTTTGAATAGAGAAGTTTCAAATCACTGTTTCTGTGGAACCTGAGAAAGTACATTTGGGAACATTCTTAAGAATATGCTGAAAAAGAAATACCCTCTGATAAAAACCAGAAGGAAATTTTCTGTGAAGCTGCTCTAGGTTACACGAATTCCACAAGCACAGTTAAGCTTCTGTTTTCATTTAGCAGTATTCTAACATTGTTTTAGGTTAGCTAGCTAAGGGATACTCAGGAGCACTTTGAGGCTTATAGTGAAAATTGAAATATCTTCAGATAGATAATGGAGAGAAGATTTCTGAGGAGCTGCTATGTGACGTGTGCATTCCACTCATAGAGTTTTACTTTTCTTCTCATAGAGGATTGGGGAATCCTGTTTAGAGAAAAAGCAACCAGGGGACATTAGGGAGTATATGGATGGCTATGGTGAAAAAGGAAATATCCTAAAAAAAAGTGGAAAGAAGCTTTCTGTGAAACTGCTTTGTGTTAGATATGTCTATTCTTCTCTGATAGATAAAATTTTCTTCCTATTATGCAGTTTTGAAACTGCATCATGGACAGATTCGCGGAGGGACATTCGGCAGCACATTGAGGCCTGTGGGGAAATAGAAGATACCTTCAGATATAAACTGGAGAGGATCTTTCTTAGAAAATGCTTTGTGATATGTGCATTCCACTCAGGGAGTTATACCTCTTTTATCATAAGGCAGTGTTTGAACACTATTCTTGTAAAACTGAAAAAGTGATATTTTCAGCGCATTGAAGACTATGGAGAAAAGTGAAATATCCTGAAATAAATCCAGAAAGAAGCATTCCAAGAGACTGCTCTCTGACGTGTGAAATCATTTCAGAGGGTTAAAACTTACACTACGTTGCTGTTTGGAAACTCTGTCTTTGAGGAATCTGGGCAGGGATATTATGTGGCGACTGGAGGCTTCTGGTGAGAAAGGAAATGTCTTCCGAGGAAAAGTAGAGAGACGCTTCCAGAGCAACTGCTTTGTGATGTGTGTATTTATCTCATAGAGTTAAACCATTCTTTGGATTGGGCAGATTGAAATCACTGTTTCTGTGGAACCTGAGAAAGGACATTTGGGAACACTCTTAAGAATATGCTGAAAAAGAAATACCTTCCAATAAAAACCAGAAGGAAACTTTCTGTGAAACTGCTCTAGGTCACGTGAATTCCATTCACACAGTTAAGCTTCTGTTTTCATTTAGCAGTACTCTAACACTATTTTAGGTTAGTCATCTAAAGGATACTCGAGAGCGCTTTGAGGCTTACGGTGAAACCGGAAATATCTTCAGATAGATACTGGAGAGAAGATTTCCGAGGAGGTGCTTTGTGACGTGTACTTTCCACTCACAGAGTGAAACCTTTCTTCTCATAGAGGATTGGGGAATCCCATTTGGAGAAAACGCTACCAGGGAACATTCAGGTGTATACGGACTGCAATGGTGAGAAAGGAAGTATCCTCAGATAAAAACTGGAAAGAAGCGTTCTCTGAAATGGCTTTGTAATAGATATGTCTATTCATCTCACTTATATAAATCTTTCTTTCTATTACACAGTTTTCAAACTGCGTCATGGACAGATTCCCGAACAGATATTTGGGAGCACATTAAGGCTTGTGGGGAAATAGGAAATATCTCCAAATAAAAACTGGAGAGAAGCTTTCGGAGAAACTGCTTTGTGATGTGTGAATTCCACCCAGAGAGTTACAAGTCTTTTCCGTAAGGCAGTGTTTGAACACTGTTCCTGTAAATCTGAAAAAGGGATATTTTGCAGCGCTTTGAAGAATATGGCGAAAAGTGAAATATCCGGGAATAAAACCCAGAAAGCAACATTCCAAGAAACTTCTCTCTGGTGTGTGCATTCATTTCAGAGAGTTAAAGCTGACACTACGTTGCCCAGTTTGGAAACTCTGTCTCTGACTAATCTGGGAAGGGATATTAAGTGGTGCCTGAATGCTTGTGGTGAGAAAAGAAACGTCTTCCAATGAAAAATGGAGAGAAGCTTTGGGAGAACCTGGTTTGTGATGTGTGTATCCATCTCATAGAGTTAAATCATTCTTTGTATTGAGAAGTTTGAAATCCCTGTTTCTGTGGAACCTGAGAAAGGACATTTGGGAACACTCTTAAGAATATGCTGAAAAAGAAATACCCTCCGATAAAAACCAGAAGTAAACTGTCTGTGAAACTGCTCTAGGTCATGTGAAGTCCACTCGTAGAGTTATGCTTCTGTTTTCATGGAGCAGTATTCTAACACTGTTTTAGGTTACTCAGCTAAGGGATATTTGGGAGCGCTTAGAGGCTTACGGTGAAAACAGAAATATCTTCAGATAGTTACTGGAGAGAAGATTTCCGAGGAGCTGCTTTGTGACGTGTGCATCACACTCACAGAGTTACACTTTTCTTCTCATAGAGGATTGGGGAATCCGATTTTCAGTAAACACTACCAGGGGACATTTGATAGTATATGCATGGCTATGCTGAAAAAGGAAATATTCGCCAACAAAAACTAGAAAAAAGCTCTCTGTGAAACTGCTTTGTGATAAATATGTCTTTTCATCTCACATAGATAAAACCTTCTTCCTATTACGCAGTTTTGAAACTGCGTCATGCACGGATTTGCAAAGGGACACTGGGGAGCACATTCAGGCCTGTTGGGAAAAAGGAGATATCTGCAGATAAAAACTGGAGAGAAGCTTTCTGAGAAACTGTTTTGTGGTGTGTGCATTCCACTCAGAGAGTTATACCTCTTTTCTTGTAAGGCAGCTTTTGAACACTGTTCCTGCAAAACTGAAAAAGTGATATTCAGAAGTGCATTGAAGATGATGGCGAAAAGTGAAATATCCTGAAATGAAACACAAAAAGAACCATTTCAAGAAACTGATCTCTGACGTGTGCATTCATTTCAGAGAGTAAAATCTTACACCACGTTGTCCAGTTTGGAAACTCTGTCTTTGAGGAATCTGTGAAAAGATATTAAGTGGTGCCCAGAGGCTTGTTCTGAGAAAGGAAACATCTTCCGATGAAAACTGGAGAGAAGCTTTCAGAGCAACTGGTTTGGATGTGTGTATTCATCTCACAGAGTTAAAACTTTCTTTGGATTGAGCAGTTTGAAATCACTGTTTCTGTGGAACCTGAGAAAAGACATTTGTGAACCCTCTTAAGAATATGCTGAAAAAGTACTACCCTCCGATAAAAACCAGAAGGAAAATTTCTGTGAAACTGCTCTATGTCACATGAATTCCATTCGCACAGTTATGCTTCTGTTTTCATTGAACAGTATTCTCCCACTGTTTTAGATTAGTCAGCTAAGGGATACTCAGGAGTGCTTTGAGGCTTATGCAGAAAACGGAAATATCTTAAGATAGATACTAGAGAGAAGATTGCTGAGGAACTCCTTTGTGATGTGTGCATTCCACTCCCAGAGTTATACATTTCTTCTCCTAGAGGATTGGGGAAATCCCGTTTGTAGATAAAGCTACCAGGGGAAATTCAGGAGTGTATGGACGGCTATGGTGAAAATGGAAGTACCCTCAGACGAAAACTGGAAGGAAGCTTTCTGTAAAGCTATTTTGTGATAGATATGTCTATTCATCTCACATAGATGAAATTTTCTTTCATTATGCAGATTTGATACTATGTCATGGACGGATTTGTGAAGGGACATTCGGAGACACATTCAGGCCAGTGGGGAAATAGGAAATATCTTCTGATAAATACTGGAGGGAAGCTTTCTGAGAAACTGCTTTGTGATGTGTGCATTCCACTCAGGGAGTTATACCTCTTTTCTCATAAGGCAGTGTTTGAACACTGTTCCTGTAAAACTGAAAAAGTGATATTTTGCAGCGCATTGAACACTATGGCGAAAAGTGAAATATCAGGAAATAAAACCCAGAAAGAATAGTTCCAAGAATCTGCTCTCTGACGAGTGCATTCATTTCAGAGAGTTAAAGCTTACACCACGTTGCCCAGTTTGGAAACTCTGTCTTTGAGGAATCTGTGAAGGGATATTAAGTGGTGCCCAGAGGCTTGTGCTGAGGTGGAAACTTCTTCCAGTGAAAACTGGAGAGAATCTTTCCAAGCAACTGCTTTGTGAAGTGTGTATTTACCTCATAGAGTTAAATCATTCTTTGGATAAAGAAGTTTGAAATCACTGTTTCTGTGGAAACTGAGAAAGGACATTTGGGAACGCTCTTAAGAATATGGTGAAAAATTAATACCCTCTGATATAAACCAGAAGGAAACTTCCTTTGAAACTGCTCTAGGTCACATGAATTCCATTCGCACAGTTAAACGTCGGTTTTTATTGAGCAGTATTCTAACACTGTTTTAAGTTATTCAACTAAGGGATACACTGGAGTTCTTTGAGGCTTACAGTGAAAATGCAAATATCTTCAGATAAGTACTGGAGAGGAGATTTCTGAGGAGCTGCTTTGTGACGTGTGCATTACACTCGCAGAGTTATACTTTTCTTCTCATAGAGGATTGAGAAATCTCGTTTCAAGAAAACGCTACCAGGGGACATTCGGGAGTATATGGATGGATATGGTGAAAAAGGAAGTATCCTCAGACAAAAACTGGAAAGAAGTTTTCTGTGCAACTGCTTTGTGATTGATATGTTTATTCATCTTACATAGATAAAACTTTCTTTCTCTTATGCAGTTTTGAAACTGCGTCATGGACGGATTTGTGTAGGGACTTTGGGGAGCAAATTCAGGCCTGTGGGGAAACAGGAGATATCTCCAGATAAAAACTGGATAGAAGCATACTGCAAAACTGCTTTCTGATGTGTGCATTCCATTCAGGGAGATATACCTCTTTTCTCATAAGGCAGTGTTTGATCACTGTTCCTGTAAAACTGAAAAAGTGATATTTTGCAGCACATTGAAGACTATGGTGAAAAGTGAAATGTCCAGAAATAAAACTCAGAAAGAAGCCTTTCAAGAAACTGCTCTCTGACGTGTGCATTCATTTCAGAGAGTTAAAGCTTCCACTACATTGCCCAGTTTGGAAACTCTGTCTTTGAGGAATCTGGGAAGGGATATTAAGTTCGGCCCGGAGGCTTGTGGTGAGAAAGGAAACGTCTTCCCATGAAAACTTGAGAGAAACTTTCCGAGCAACTGATTTGTGATGTGTGTATTCATCTCATAGATTTAAGTCATTCTTTGGGTTGAGAAGTTTGAAATCACTGTTTCTGTGGAACTTGAGAGAGGACTTTTAGGAACCCTCTTAAGAATATGCTGAAAAAGAAATACCCTCCAATCAAAACCAGAAGGAAATTTTCTGTGACACTGTTCTAGGTCACGTGATTTCCACTCGCACAGTTAAACTTCTGTTTTCCTTGAGAAGTATTCTAACACTGTTTTAGGTTAGTCAGCTAAGGGACACTCGGGACCACTTTGAGGCTTATGGTGAAAATGGACATATCTTCAGATAGACACTGGAGAGAAGATTTCCGAGGAGCTGTTTTGTGACGTGTGCATTCCACTCACAGAGTTATACTTTTATTCTCATAGAGGATTTAGGAATCCTTTTTAGAGAAAAAGGTAACAGGCAGCATTCAGGAGTGTAAGAATGGCTATGGTGAAAAAGGAAGTAACCTCAGACAAAAACTGGAAAGAAGCTTTCTGTGAAACTGCTTTGTGAAAGGTATGTTTATACATCTCACATAGATAAAACTTTCTTTCAATTATGCAGTTTTGAAATTGCATCTTGGATGGATTCAGGAAGGGACATTCGGGAGTACATTCCGGCCTGTGGAAAATAGGAGATATCTTCAGATAAATACTGTAGAAAAACTTTCTGAGAAACCGCTTTGTGATGTGTATATTCCACTCAGGGAATTACACTTCTTTTCTGATAACGCAGTGTTTGAACACTGTTCCTGTGAAACTGAAAAGGTGATACTTTGCAGCGTATTGAAGGCTGTGGCGAAAAGTGAAATATCCCGAAATAAAACCCAGACAGAAGCGTTCCACGAAACTGCTCCCTGACGTGGGCATTCATTTCAGGGAGTTAAAGCTTACACTATATTGACCAGTTTGGAAACTCCATCTTTGAGAAATCTGTGCAGGGTTATTAACTGGCGTCCGGAGGCTTGCTGTGAGAAAGTAAATGATTTCCAATGAAAACTGGAGAGAAGCTTTTGGAGCAACTGATTTGTGCTGTGTGTATTCATCTCATAGAGTTAAATCATTCTTTGGATTGAGCATTTTCAAATCACTGTTTCTGTGGAACCTGAGAAAGGATATTTGGAAGCACTCTTAAGAATATGCTGAAAAAGAAATACCCTGCAATAAAAACCAGAAGGAAACTTTCTGTGAAAGTGCTCTAGGTCATTCACTTTCTGTGAAACTGCTCTAGGTCTTCTATCTTCATTGGGCAGAATTCTAACACTGTTTTAGGTTAGTCACCTAAGGGATACATGGGAGCGCTTTGAGGCTTACATTGAAAGCTTAAATATCTTCATGTGGATACTGGAGAGAAGAATTCCGAGGAGCTGCTTTGTGACGTGTGCATTCCACTCACATAGTTATACTTTTGTTCTCATAGAGGATTGGGTAATCCCGTTTGGAGTAAAAGCTACCAGGGGAAATTCGGGTGTACATGGACGGCTATGGTGAAAAAGGAAGTATTCTCAGACAAAAACTGGAAAGAATGTGTCTCTGAAACTGCTTTGTGATAGATAAGTCTATTTATTTCACATAGACAATATTTTCTTTCTATTAGACAGTTTTGAAACAGCATCAGGGACGGATTCCCGAAGGGACATTTGGGAGCACATTCATGACTGTGGGGGAAATAGGAGATATCTCCACATAAAAACTGGATAGAAGCTTTCTGGGAAAAAGGTTTGTGATGTGTGCATTCCACTCAGGGAGTTATACCTCTTTTCTCATAAGGCAGTGTTTCAACACTGTTCCTGTAAAACTGAAAAAGTGACATATGGCAGAGCAATGAAGACTTTGGAGAAAAATGAAATATCCTGAAATAAAACCCAGAAAGAAGTGTTCCAAGAAACTGCTCTCTGAGGTGCATTCATTTCAGAGAGTTAAAGCTTACACTATGTTGCTTGGTTTGGAAACTCTGTCTTTGAGGAATCTGTGAAGGGATATGAAGTGGTGCCCGGAGGCTTGTGATGAGAAAGGAAACATCTTCCGATGAGAACTGGAGAGTAGCTTTCGGAGCAACTAGTTTGTAATGTGTGTATTCATCTCATAGAGTTAAATCATTCTTTGGATTCAGCAATTTCAAACCACTATTTCTGTGGAACCTGAGAAAGGACATTTGGTAACGCTCCAAAGAATATGCTGAAAAAGGAATACCCTCCACTAAAAACCAGGAAGAAACTTTCTGTGAATCTGCTCTTGATCACATGAATTCCACTCGCACAGTTAAGCTTCTGTTTTCATTGATCATTATTCTAACACTGTTTCAGTCAGTCAGGTAATGGATACTCGGGAACGCTTTAGGCTTACGGTGTAAACGCAAATATCTTCAGATAGAAACAGGAGAGATTTCCGAGGGTCAGTATTGTGATGTGTGCATTCCACTCATACAATTATACTTTTGTTCTCATAGAGGATTGGGTAATCCCATTTGGAGAAAACGCTACCAGGGGACATTTGGGAGTATATGCATGGCTATGGTGAAAGAGAAGTATCCTTAGACAAAAATGGGAAAGAAGCTTTCTGTGAAACTGCTTTGTGATAGATATATCTATTCATCTAATGGGGATAAAACTTTCTTTCTATTGCGCAGTTTTGAAACTGAGCCAATGACAGATTTGCGAAGCGACATTCGGGAGCACATTCAGGTCTTTGGGGAAATAGGAGATATCTTCAGATAAAAACTGGAGAGAAACTTTCTGAGAAACTGCTTTGTAATATGTGCATTCTACTCAGGGAGCTATACCGGTTTTCTCATAAGGCAGTGTTTGAACACTGTTCCTGTAAAACTGAATATGTGATATTTTGCACTGCATTGAAGACTATGGCAAGAAGTGAAATATCCTGAAATAAAACCCAGAAAGAAGCATCCCAAGAAACTGCTCTCTGACGTGTGCATTCATTTCTGAGAGTTAAAGATTACACTACGTTGTCCAGTTTGAAAACTCGGTCTTTGAGGAATCTGTGAAGGGATATTAAGTGGTGCCTGGAGGCTTGCAGTGAGGAAGGAATCTTCTTCTGGTGAAAAATGGAGAGAAGCTTTCAGAGCAACTGCTTTCTGATGTGTGTATTCATCTCATACAGTTAAATCATTCTTTGGATAGAGAAGTTTGAATTCACTGTTTCTGTGGAACCTGAGAAAGGACATTTGGGAATGCTCCTAAGAATATGCTGAAAAAGTAATACCCTCCGATTTAAACCAGAAGGAAACTTTCATGGAAACTACTCTAGGTCATGTGATTTCCACTCGCACAGTTTAGCTTCTGCTTTTATTGGGCAGTGTTCTATCACTGTTTTAGGTTAGTCAGCTAAGGGATACTTGGGGGAGCTTTGAGGCTTATGGTGAAAATGGAAATATCTTCATATAGATACTGGATAAAAGATTTCCGTGGAGCTCCGTTGGGAGGTGCGCATTCCACTCACAGAGTTATACCTTTCTTCTCATAGAGGACTGAGGAATCCCGTTTGTAGAAAACAAAAACAGGTTACATTTGGGGGTATATGCACGACTACAGTGAAAAAGGAAGTATTCTCAAAAAAAAAACTGTAAAGAAGCTTTCTGTGAATTGCTTTGTGATAGATATGTCTATTCATCTCACATAGATGAAACTTTCTTTGTATTTCGCACTTTTGAAACTCATCATGGATGGATTCGCGAACGGGCTTTTGGGAGTACATTCAGGCCTGTGGTGAAAAAGGAGATATCTTCAGATAAAAATTGGAGAGAAGCTTTCTGAGAAACTGCTTTGTTATGGGTGCATTCCACTAAGGGAGTTATACCTCTTTTCTCATAAGGCAGTGTCTGAACACTGTTCCAGTAAAACTGAAAAGATGATATTTTGCAGCGCATTGAAGACTATGGCAAAAAGTGAAATATCTTGAAATAAAACTCAGAAAGAAATCTTCCAAGAAACTGTTCTCTGATGTGTGCGTTCATTTCAGAGAGTTAAAGCTTACATTCTACTGCCCAGTTTGGAAACTCTGTCTTTGCGGAATCTGGGAAGGGATATTATGTGGTGCCCGGAGGCTTCTGTTGAGAAAGGAAACATCTTCCCATGAAAACTGGAGAGAAGCTTTCGGAGCAACTGCTTTGTGATGTGTGCATTCATCTCATAGAGTTAAATCATTCTTTGGATTGAGCAGTTTGAAATCACTGTTTCTGTAGAACCTGACAAGGGACATTTGGGAACGCTCTTAAGAATATGCTGAAAAAGAAATGCCCTCTGATAAAAACCAGAAGGAAACGTTCTCAGAAACTGCTCTAGGTCAGGAGAATTCCACTCACATAGTTAAGCTTCTGTTTTCATTGGGCAGTATTCTAACACTGTTTTAGCTTAGTCAGCTAGGGGATACTTGGGAGCACCTTGAGGTTTCAGTGAAAACGGAAATATCTTCAGATAGATACTAGAGAGAAAATATCCGAGGAGCTGCTTTGTGACGTGTGCATTCCACTCACTAAGTTATAATTTTCTTCTCATAGAGGATTGGGGCATCCCGTTTGGAGAAAAAGCTACTAGGGGACGTTCAGGATTATACGGCTGGCTATGGTGAAAGAGGAAGTATCCTAAGACAAAAACTGGAAATAAGCTTTCAGTGACAGTGCTTTGTGATGGATATGTCTATTCATCTCATACAGATAAAACTTTCTTTGTATTACCCAGTTTTGAGACTTTTCATGGATGGATTCACGAAGGGATATTCGGGAGCACATTCAGGCCTGTGGGGCAATAGGAGATATCTTCAGATAAAAACTGGAGAGAAGTTTTCTTAGAAACTGCTTTTTGATGTGTGCATTCCTCTCAGGGAGTTATACTATTTTTCTCAGAAGACAGTGTTTGGACACTGTTCCTGTAAACCTGAAAAAATGATATTCTGCAGCGCATGGAAGACTATGGTGAAAAATGAAATATCCTGAAATAAAACCCAGAAAGAAGCATTCCAAGAAACTGCTCTCTGACGTGTGCATTCATTTCAGAGAGTTAAAATTTCCACTATGTTGTCCAGTTTGGAAACTCTGTCTTTGAGAAATCTGGGAAGGGATTTTAAGTGGCGCCCACTGGCTTGTGGTGAGAAAGCAAACGTCTTCCAATGAAAACTAGAGAGAAGTTTTCGGAGCAACTGCTTTGAATTGTGCATATTCATCTCATAGAGATAAATCTTTCTTTAGATTGAGCAATTTGAAATCACTGTTTCTGTGGAAAATGAGAAAGGACATTTGGGAATTCTCTAAAGATTTTACTGAAAAAGAAATAGCCTCTGATAAAAACCAGAAGGAAACCTTCTGTGAAACTGCTCTAGGTCAATTGAAGTCCATTTGCACAGTTAAAGCTTCTGTTTTCATTGAGCAGTATCCTCACACTGTTTCAGGTGAGTCAGCTAAGGGATACTCGGGAGGGCTTTGAGGCTTATGGTGAAAGCAGAAATATCTTCAGATAAAAACTGAGGGAAGCTTTTGAGAAACTGCTTTGTGATGTGTGCATTCCACTCAGGGTGTTATACCTCTTTTCTCATAAGGCAGTGTTTGAACACTGTTCCTGTAAACCTGAAAAAGTGATACTTTACAGCGCATTGAAGACTATGGCAAAAAGTAAAATATTCTGAAATAAAACCCAGAAAGAAGTGTTCCCAGAAACTGCTCTCTGACGTGTGCATTAATTTCAGAGAGTTGAAGTTTACACTATGTTGCCCAGTTTGGAAACTCTGTCTTTGAGGAATCTGTGATGGGATATTAAGTGGTGCCAGGTGGCTAGAGGTGAGAAAGGAAACATCTTCCAATGAAAACTGGAGAGAAGCTTTCGCAGCAACTGCTTTGTCATGTGTGTATTCATCTCGTTTAGTTAAATCATTCCTTGGGTTGAGCTGTTTGAAATCACTGTTTCTGTGGAACCTGAGAAAGGACATTTGGGAACGCTTATAAGAATATGCTGAAAAATAAAAACCCTGTGATAAAAACCAGAAGGAAACTTTTTCTGAAACTGCTCTAGGTCACGTGAATTCCACTCACACAGTTAAACTTCTGTTTTCATTCAGCAGTATCCTAACACTGTTTTAGGTTACTCAGCTAAGGGATACTCAGAAGTGCTTTGAGTCTTATGGTGAAAACGGAAATATCTTCAGATGGATACTGGAGAGAAGATTTCCAAGGAGCTGCTTTGTGATGTGTGCATTCCACTCACAGAGTTATACTTTTCCTCTCATAGAGTATTGAGGAATCCCATTTGGAGTAAACGCTACTATGGGACATTCGGGAGTATATGCATGGCTATGGTGAAAAAGGAAATGTCCTCAGACAAAAACTGGAAAGAAATTTTCTGTGAAACTGTTTTGTGATACATATGTCTATTCATCTCACAAAGATAAAACTTACTTTCTATTGCGCTGTTTAGAAACGGTGTCATGGACGGATTTGCGAAGCGACCTTCGGTTTCTTATTCATCCAGGGGAGAAACAGGAGATGTCTTCAGATAAAAATTGGAGAGAAGTTTTCTGAGAAACTGCTTTGTGATGTGTGCATTCCACTCAGGGAGTTATACCTCTTTTCTCATAAGGCAGTGTTTGAACACTGCTCCTGTAAAACTGAAAAAGTGATATTTGGCAGAGCATTGAAGATTATGGTGAAAAGTGAATTATCTTGAAAGAAAACCTAAAAAGAAGCTTTCCAAGAAACGGCTCTCTGACGTGTGCCTTCATTTCAGAGAGTTAAAACTTACACTACGTAGCCCAGTCTGGAAAATCTGTCTTTGAGGAATCTGGAAAGGGATATTATGTGGCGCCCAGAGGCATGTGGTGAGAAAGGAAATGTCTTCCGATGAAAACTGGAGAGAAGCTTTCAGATAACTGCTTTGTGATGTGTGTATTCATCTCATAGAGTTAAATCATTCTTTGGATTGAGCAGTTTGAAATCACTGTTTCTGTGGAACCTGAGAAAGGACATTTGGGAATGCTCTCAAGAATATGCTGAAAAAGAAATACCCCCCAATAAAAACCGGAAGGAAACTTTCTCTGAAACTGATCTAGGTCACGTGATTTCCACTCGCACAGTTAAGCTCTGTTTCATTGGCAGTATTCTACACTGCTTTAGATTAGTCAGCTGAGGGATACTTGGGTGCACTTTGAGGCTTATGGTGAAATCGAAAATATCTTCAGATATATACTGGAGAGAAGATTTTCGAATAGCTGCTTTTTGATGCCTGCAATCCACTCACAGAATTTTACATTTCTTCTCTTAGAGGATCGGGGAATCTCATTTGCAGAAAATGCTACCTGGGGACATTCCTCAGTATGTGGATGGCTATGGTGAAAAAGGAAGTATCCTCTGACAAAAACTGGAAAGAAACTTTCTGTGAAACTGCTTTGTGCTAGATATGTCTATTCATCTCACATAGATAAAACTTTCTTTCTATTACCCAGTTTTGAGACTGTGTCATGGATGGATTCGTGAAGAGACATTCAGGAGCACATTCAGGCCTGCGGGGAAATAGGAGATATCTTCAGATAAAAACTGGAGGGAAGTTTTCTGAAAACTGCTTTGTGATGTGTGCATTCCAATCAGGGAGTTATACCTCTTTTCTCATACGACAGTGTTTGAACACTGTTCCTGTAAAACTGAAAAAGTGATATTTTGCAGCACATTGAAGACTATGGCGAAAAGTGTAATATCTGGAAATAAAACCCAGAAAGAAGCATTCCAAGAAACTGCACTCTGACGTGTGCATTCATTTCAGAGAGTTAAATCTTACACTACATTGCCCAGTTTGGAATCTCTGTCTTTGAGGAATCTGTGAAATGATATTAAGTGTTGCCCAGAGTCTTGTGGTGAGATAGGAAACATCTTCCGATGAAAACTGGAGAAAAGCTTTCCAATCAATTGCTTTCTGATGTGTGTATTCATCTCATAGTGTTAAATCACACTTTGGATTGAACAGTTTGAAATCACTGTTTCTGTGGAACCTGAGAAAGGACATTTGGGAAAGCTCTTAAGAATATGCTGAAAAATAATACCCTCCAATAAAAACCACAAGAAACCTTTCCGTGAAACTGCTCTAGGTCACGTGAATTCCAATACCACTGTTAAGCTTCTGTTTTCATTGAGCAGTATTCTAACACTGTTTTAGATTAGTCAGCTAAGGGATACTCAGGAGCACTTTGAGGCTGATGGTGAAAATGGAAATATCTTCAGATTGATACTGGAGAGAAGATTTCCGAGGAGCTGCTTTGTGACGTGTACATTCCACTCACAGCGTTATACTTTTCTTCTCACAGAGGATTGCAGAATCCTGTTTGGAGAAAAAGCTACCAGGGGACATTCAGGAGTATATGGATGGCTATGGTGAAAAAGGAAGTATCCAAAGACAAAAACTGGAAAGAAGTGTTCTGTGAAACTGCTTTGTGATACATATGTCTTTTCTACTCACATAGATAAAACTTTCTTTATATTACACAGTTTTGAAACTGCATCATGGACAGATTCACGAAGGGACATTTGGGAGCACATTCAGTCCTGTGGGGAAATAGGAAATATCTCCAGATAAAAACTGTAGAGAAGCTTTCTGAGAAACTGCTTTGTGATGTGTGCATACCACTCAGGGTGTTATACCTCTTTTCTCATAAGGTAGTGTTTGAACACTGTTGCTGTAAAACTGAAAAAGTGACATTTTGCAGCGCATTGAAGACTATGGCAAAAAGTGAAATATCCGGAGAAACTGCTCTCTGACGTGTGCATTCATTTCAGAGAGTTAAAGCTTACACTACGTTGCCCAGTTTGGAAACTCTGTCTTTGAGGAATCTGTGAAGGGATATTAAGTGGCGCCCAGAGGCTTTTGGTGAGAAAGGAAACGCCTTTCAATGAAAACTGGAGATAAGCTTTTGGAGCAACTGCTTTGTCATGTGTGTATTCATTTCTTAGATTTAAATCATTCTTTCAATTGAACAGTTTGAAATGCCTGTTTCTGTGGATCCTGAGAAAGGATATTTGTGAACGCCCTTAAGAATATGTTGAAAAAGAAATACCCTCCGATAAAAACCAGAGGGAAACGGTCTGTGAAACTGCTCTAGGCCACGTGAAGTCCACTCGCACAGTTAAGCATCTGTTTACGTTGAGCAGTATTGTAACACTGCTTTTGGTTAGTCAGCTAAGGGATATATGGGAGCGCTTTCAGGCTTACCGTGAAAACGGAATTATCTTCAGACAGATACTGGAGAGAAGATTTCCAAGGAGCTGCTTCGTGAAGTGTGCATTCCACTCACGGAGTTATACCTTTCTTGTCATAGAGGATTGGGGAATCCTGTTTGGAGAACACCTTATCAGGGGACATTCGGGAGTATATGGACAGCTATGGTGAAAAAGGAAGTATTCACAGACTAAAACTGGAAAGAATCTTTCTGTGAATTGCTTTGTGATCGATATGTCTATTCATCTCACACTGATGAAACTTTCTTACATTACGCAGATTTGAAACAGCATCATGGACAGATTCGCGACGGAACATTCGAAGACACATTCAGGCCTGTGGGGTAATAGGAAATATCTTCTGATATATACTGGAGAGAAGCTTTCTGAGAAACTTCATTGTGATGTGTGCATTCAACTCAGGGAGTTACACCCCTTCTCTCATAAGGCAGTGTTTGAACACTGTTCCTGTAAAACTGAAAAAGTGATATTTTGCAGCACATTGAAAACTATAGGGAAAAGTGAAATATCTGGAAATAAAACCCAGAAAGAAGCTTTCCAAGAAACTGCTCTCTGATGTGTGCATTCATTTCAGAGAGTTATAGCTTACTCTACGTTGCCCAGTTTGGAAACTCTGTCTTTGAGGAATCTGTGAAGGGATATTAAGTGGCTCCCGAAGAGTTGTGGTAAGAAAGGAAACGTCTTCTGATCAAAACTGGAGAGAAGCTATCGGAGCTACTGCTTTGTGGTGTGTGTGTTCCTCTCATGAGTTAAATCATTCTCTGGATTAAGCAGTTTGAAATCACTGTTTCAGTGGAACCTGAGAAAGGACATTTGCGAATGCTCTTAAGAATATGCTGAAAAAGAAATACCCTCCGATAAAAACCAGAAGGAATCTTTCTGTGAAACTGCTCTACATCACGTGAAGTCCACTCGCACAATTAAGCTTCTGTTTTCATTGAGCGGTATTCTAACACTGTTTTAGGTTAATCAGCTAAGGGATACTCGGGAACACTTTGAAGCTTATGGTGAAAATGGAAATCTCTTCAGACAGATACTGGGGAGAAGATTTCCGAGGAGCTGGTTTGTGACGTGTGCATTCCACTCAGAGAGTTAAACTTTTCTTCTCATAGAGGATTGGGGAATCTCATATGGAGAGAAAGCTACCAGGGGAGATTTGGGAGTATATGGACAGCTGAGTTGAAAAAAGACATATCCTCAGACAAAAACTGGAAAGAAGCTTTCTGTGAATTGCTTTGTGATAGATATGTCTATTCATCTCACATAGATAAAACTTTCTTTCTATTACGCACTTTTGAAACTGCGTCATGGACGTATTTGCGAAGGGGCATTCGGGAGCACATTCACGCCTGCAGGGTAGTAGGAGATATCTTCAGATAAAACTGGAGAGATGTTGCTGAGAAACTGCGTTGTGATGGGTGCAATTCACTCAGGGAGTTATACCTCTTTTCTCATAAGCCCGTGTTTGAACACTGTCCTGTAAAACTGAAAAAGTGATATTTGACAGCGCATTGAAGAGTATGGCAAAAAGTGAAATATCCTGAAATAAAACCCAGAAAAAAGCGCTCCAAGAAATTGTTCTCTGACGTGTGCATTCATTTCAGAGGGTTAAAGCATACACTACGTAGCCCAGCTTGGAAACTCTGTCTTTGAGGATTCTGTCAAGGGATATTAAGTGTCGCCCGGAGGCTTGTGGTGAGAAAGGAAACGTCTTCCGATGAAAACTGGAGAGAAAATTTCAGAGCAACTGCTTTGTGATCTGTGTATTAATCTCATAGAGTTACATCATTCTTTGGATTGAGAAGTTTGAAATCACAGTTTCTGTGGAAACTGAGAAAGGACATTTGGGAACACTCCTAAGATTATGCTGAAAAAGAAAAACCCTCCAATAAAAACCAGAAGGAAACTTTCTGTGAAACTGCTCTATGTGACATGAAGTCCACTCGCACAATTAAGCTTCTGTTTTCATTGAACAGTATTCTAATACTGTTTTAGGTTAACTAGCTATGGCATAATCGATAGCGCTTTGGGGCTTACAGTGAAAACAGAAATATCTTCGGATATATACTGGAGAGAAGATTTCCGAGGAGCTGCTTTGTGATGTGTGCATTCCACTCACAGAGTTATACCTTTCTTCCAATAGAGGATTCGGAAATCCCGTTTGGAGAAAACTCTACCAGGGGACATTTGGGAGTATATGGATGACTATGGTCAAAAAGGAAGTATCCTCAGACAAAAACTGGAAAGAATCTTTCTGTGAAACTGCTTTGTGATAGATATGTCTATTCATTGCATATAGATAAAACTCCTTTCTAATACACAGTTTTGAAATGGCATCAAGGAGGGATGCACAAAGGGACATTCGAGAGCACATTCAGGCCTGGTGGGAATAGGAGATAACTTCAGATAAAAACTGGAGAGAAGTTTCTGAGAAACTGCTTTGTGATGTGTGTATTCCACTCAGCGAGTTATACCTCTTTTCTCATAATGCAATGTTTGAACACTGCTCCTGTAAAACTGAAAAATGATATTTTGCAGTGCCTTGAAGACAATGGAGAAAAGTTACAGATCCTGAAATGTAACTCAGAAAGAAACATTCCAAGAAACTGCTCTCTGACGTGTGCATTCACTTCAGAGAATTAAAGCTTACAGTATGATGGCCAGTTTGGAAACTCTGTCTTTGAGGAATCTGTTAAGGGATATTTAGTGGCACCTGGAGGCTTGTGGTGAGAAATGAAACGTCTTCCGATGAGAAGTGGAGAGAAATTTTCGGAGCAACTGCTTTGTGATGTGTGTGTTCATCTCATAGAGTTAAATCATTCTTTCAATTGAGCAGTTTGAAATCACTGTTTCTCTGGAACCTAAAAATGACATTTGGGAGCGCTCTTAAGAATATGCTGAAAAAGAAATACCCTTCAATAAAAACCAGAAGGAAACTTTCTGTGAAACTACTGTAGGTCACGTGAAGTCCACTTGCAAATTTAAGCTTCTTCTACTTTTCCTCTCATAGAGGATTGGGGAATCCCGTTTGGATAAAAAGCTACCGGGGGATATCCAGGAGTATATGAATGGCTATGGTGAAAAAGGAAGTATCCTCAGACAAAGTCTGGAAAGAAGCTTACTGTGAAACTGCTGTGTGATAGATATGTCTATTCATCTCACATAGGTAAAACTTTCTCTCTATTATGCAGTTTTGAAACTGCGTCTTGGACAGATTCGAGGAGGGACATTCGGGAGCACATTCAGGCCTGGGGGAATAGGAAATATCAACAGATAAAAACTGGAGAGAAACTTTCTGAGAAACTACTTTTTGAAGTGTGCATTCAACTCAGGAGATATACTTCTTTTCTCAGAAGGCAGTGTCTGAACACTGTTCCTATAAAATGGAAAAGGTGATAATTTGAAATGCATTGAAGACTATGTCGAAAATTGAAATATCCGGAAATAAAACTCAGAAAGAAGTGTTCCAAGAAACGACTCTCTGACGTATGCATTCATTTCAGAGCGTTAAAACTTACACTTCGTTACCCAGTTTGGAAACTCTGTCTTTGAGGAATCTGGGAAGGGATATTAAATGGCCCCTGGCGGCTTGCGGTGATAAAGGAAATGTCTTATACTGAAAACTGGACAGAAGTTTTTGGAAGAACTGTTTTGTGATGTGTGCATTCATCTCATAGAGTTAAATCATTCTTTGGATTGAGCAGTTTGAAATCACTGTTTCTGTGGAACCTGAGAAAGGACGTTTGGGAACGCTTTTAAGAATATGCTGGAAAAAAAAACCCTCCGATAGTAACCACAAGGAAACATTCTGTGAAACTGCTCTAAGTCACATGAATTCCACTCGCACAGTTAAGCTTCTGTTATCATTGAGCAGTATTCTAACACTGTTTTAGGTTCGTTAGCTAAGGGATATTCGGGAGCGCTTTGAGGCTTATGGTGAAATAGGAAATATCTTCAGATAGACACTGGGGAGAAGAATTCCACAGAGCTGCTTTGTGAGGTGTGCATTCCACTCACAAAGTTATACTTTTCCTCTGTTAGAGGATTGGGGAATTCTCTTTGGATAAAATGCTATCAGGGTCATTGGGAAGTATATGGAGAGCTATGGTGAAAAAGGAAGTTTTCTCAGACAAAAACTGGAAAGAATCATTCTGTGAAACTGCTTTGTGATAGATATGTCTATTCAGCTCACATAGATATAACTTTTTATTACGAAGTTTTGAAACTGTGTCATGGACAAATTCCCGAAGGGACATTGGGAGGCACATTCAGGCCTGTGGAGAAAAAGGAAATATCTTCTGATAAATACTGGACAGAAGTTTTCTGAGAAACTGCTTAGTGATGTGTGCATTCCACTCAGAGAGTTATACCCCTTCTCTCATAAGGCAGTGTTTGAACACTGTTCCTGTAAAACTGAAAAAGTGATATTTTGCAGCACATTGAAAACTACAGGGAAAAGTGAAATATCCGGAAATAAAACCCAGAAGGAAGCTTTCCAAGAAACTGCTCTCTGTGGTCTGCATTCATTTCAGAGAGTTATAGCTTACTCTACGTTGCCCGGTTTAGAAACTCTGTCTGAGGAATCTGTGAAGGGATATGGCACCTGGAGAGTTGTGGTGAGAAAGGAAACGTCTTCCAGTGAAAACTGGAGAGAAGCTTTTAGAGCAAGCGCTTTGTGATGTGTGTATTCATCTCTTTGAGTTAAATAATTCTTTGGATTGAGTAGTTTGAAATCACTGTTCTGGGGAACCTGAGAAAGGACATTTGGGAACACTCATAAGAATGTGTTGAAAAAGAACTACCTCCGATAAAAACCAGAAGGAAACTTTCTCTGAAACTGCTCTAGGTCAAGAGAAGTCCACTTGCACAGTTAATCTTCTGTTTTCATTGAGCAGTATTCTAACACTGTTTTAAGTAAGTCAGCTAAGGGATAATCGGGAGAACTTTGAGGCTTATCGTGAAAACGGAAATATCTTCAGATAGATACTGGAGAGAAGATTTCCAAGGAGCTGCTTTATGACGTGTGCATTACACTTACGGAGTTATACTTTTCTTCTCATAGAGGATTGGGGAATACCATTTGGAGAAATAGCTACCAGTGGACATTAGGGAGTATATAAACGGCTATGGTGAAAATGGAAATATCCTCAGACAAAACTGGGAAGAAGCTTTGTGTGAAACTGCTTTGTGATAGATATGCCTTTTCATCTCACATCGATAAAACTTTCTTTCTATTATGCAGTTTTGAAATGGCATCATGGACGGATTAGTGAAGGGACATTCGGGAGCACATTCAGGCCTGTGGGGAAATATGAGATATCTTCAGATAAAAACTGGAGAGAAGCTTTCTGAGTAACTGCTTTGTAATATGTGCATTCCACTCAGGGAGATATACCTCTTTACTCATAAGGCAGTGTTTATACACTGTTGTTGTAAAAATGAAAAAGTGATATTTTGCAGTGCATTGAATACTATGACGAAAAGTGAAGTATCCTGAAACAAAATCCAGATAAAAGCATTAAGAGAAACTGCTCTGTGACGTGTTCATTCATTTAAGTGAGTTAAAGCTTACTGTACGTTGCCCAGTTTGGAAACTCTGTTTTTGCGGAATCTGTGAAGGGATATTAAGTGGCGCCCAGAGGCTTGTGGTGAGAAAGGAAAACTCTTCCGATGAAAACTGGAGAGAAGATTTTGGAGCAATTGCTTTGTGATGTGGGTAATCATCTCATAGAGTTAAATCATTCTTTAGATTGAGCAGTTTGAAAATACTCTTTCTGTGGAACCTGTGAAAGGACATTTTGGAACACTCTTAAGAATATGCTGAAAAAGAAATACCCTCCAATAAAAATCAGAAGAAAACTTTCTGAGAAACTGCTGTAGGTCATGTGAAGTCCAATCACACAGTTAAGTTTCTGTTGTCATTGAACAGTATTCTAACACTGTTTAAAGTTAGTCAGCCAAGGGATACTCGGGAGCACTTTGAGGCTTAACGTGAAAACGGAAATACTTTCACATAGGTACTGGAGAGATTTCCGTGAAGCTGCTTTGTGACGTGTGCAATCCACTCAAAGAGTTATACTTTTCTTCTTATAGAGGATTGGGGAATCCCGTTTGGAGAATAAGCTACCAAGGGACATTCGGGAGTATATGGAAGGGTATAGTGAAAAAGGAAAAATTCTCAGACAAAAACTGGAAAGAAGCTTTTTGTGAAACTGCTTTATGATAGATATGTCTATTCATCTCACATAGATAAATCTTTCTATTACGCAGCTTTGAAACTGCATCATGGACAGATTCGTGAAGGCATATTCGGGAGCACATTCAGGATTGTGGGGAAATAGGAAATATATTCAGATAAAAACCGCAGAGAAGATTCATGAGAAACTGCTTTGTGATATGGGTATTCCACTCAGGGAATTTCACCTCTTTTCTCATAAGACAGTGTTTGAGCACTGTTCCCCTAAAACTGAAAAAGTAATATTTTGCAACGCATTGAAGACTGTGGTGCAAAGTGTCACATTCAGAAATAAAACCCAGGAAGAAACATTCCAAGAAATTGCTCTCTGACGTTTTCATTCATTTCAGAGAGTTAAGGCTTACACTACGTTGCTCATTTTGGAAACTCTGTCTTTGAGGAATCTGTGAAGGGATACTAAGTGGTGCCTGGAGGATTGTGGTGTGAAAGGAAACGACTTCCAATGAAAACTGGAGAGAACCTTTCAGAGCTACTGCTTTCTGGGGTGTGTGTTCATCTCATGGAGTTAAATCTTTCTTTGGATTGAGCAGTTTGAAATCACTGTCTCTGTGGAACACGAAAAAAACATTTGGGAATGGTCTTAAGAATATGATGAAAAGGAAATACCCTCCGATAAAAACCAGAAGGAAACTTTCTGTGAAACTGCTCTAGGTCAGGTGAAGTCCACTGCCACAGATAAGCTTCTGTTACCATTGAGCCGTACTCTAACAATGTTTTACGTTAGTCAGCTAAAGGATATTCGGGAGGGTTTGGAGGCTTACGGTGAAAATGGAAATATCTTCAGATAGATACTGGAGAGAAGACTTCCGTGGAGCTGCTTTGTGACATGTGCATTGCACTCACAGACTGAACCCTTTCTTCTCATAGAGGATTTGGGAATCACATTTGCAGGAAAAGGTAAAAGGGGATATTCGGGAATATATGGACGGCTATGGTGAAAAGGAAGTATCCTTAGATATAAACTGGAAAGAAGTTTTCTGTGAAACACCTTTGTGATAGATATGTCTATTCATCTCACATAGATAGAACTTTCTTTCTATTACTCAGTTTTGCAACTGCGTCATGGATGGATTTGCGATGGGACATTCGGGAGCACATTCAGGCCTGTGGGGAAATGGGAAATATCTCCAGATAAAAACTGGAGAGAAGCTTTCTGAGAAACTACTTTGTGATGTGTGCATTCCATTCAGGGAGTTATACCTCTTTTCTCATAAGTATGTGTTTAAACACTGTTCCTGTAAAACTGATAAAGTGATATTTTGCAACACATGGAAGACAAGGGCGAACAGTGAAATGTCCGGAAATAAAATGCAGAAAGATGCTTTAAAAGAAACTGCTCTCTGACGTGTGCATTCATTTCAGAGGGTTAAAGCGTACACTACATTGCCCAATTGGAAACTCTGTCTTTGAGGAAATTGGGAAGGGATATTAAGTGGCGCCCAGAGGCTTGTGGTGAGAAAGGAAATGACTTCCGAAGAAAACTGGTGAGAAAATTTCGGAGCAACTGTTTGTGATGTGTGTATTCATATCATAGAGTTAAATCATTCTTTGGATTGAGCAGTTTGAAATCACTGTTTCTGTGGAACCTGAGAAAGGACATTTCGGAATGCTCTTAGGAATATGCTGAGAAAAAATTCCCTTCGATAAAAACCAGAAGGAAACTTTCTCTGAAACTGTTCTAGGTAATGTGAAGTCCAATCGAACAGTTAAGCATCAGTTTTCATTGACCAGTATTCTAACACTGTTTTCGGTTAGTCAGCTAAGGGATATTCAGGGGCGCTTTGAGGCTTACGGTGAAAACGGAATTATCTTCAGATAGATACTGGAGAGATGATTTCCGAGGAGCTGCTTTGTGAAGTCTGCATTCCACTCACAGAGTGAAACCTTTCTTCTCATACAGGATTGCAGAATCCCGTTTGAATAAAACGTTACCAGGTGACATTCAGGAGTATAGGATGGCTATGGTGAAAAAGGAAATTACCTCAGACGAAAACTGGAAAGAAGCTTTCTGTGAAACTGCTTTGTGATAGATATGTTTATTCATCTCACAGAGATAAAACTTTCTTTCTATTACACAGTTTTGAAACTGCGTGACGAACGTATTTGCGAAGGGACATTCAGAAGCACATTCACACGTGTGGTTAAATAGGAGATATCTTCAGATGAAAACTGGAGAGAAGCTTTCTGAGAAACTGCTTTGTGATGTGTGCATTCCACAGGGCGTTATACCTCTTTTCTCATGAGGCAGTGTTTGAGCACTGTTCCTGTAACACTGAAAAAGTGATATCTTGCAGCAGATTGAAGACTATGGCGGAAAGTGAAATATCTGGAAATAAAATCCAGAAAGAAACGTTCCAAGAAAGTGCCCTCTGACGTGTGCATTCATTTCAGAGAGTAAATCTTACACTATGTTGCCCTGTTAGGAAACTCTGTCTTTGATGAATCTGTGAAGGGATATTTAGAGGTGCCCATAAGCTTGTGTTGAGAAAGGAATCGTCTTCCAATGAAAACTGGAGAAAAGCTTTGGAGCAACTGCTTTGTGATGTGTTTATTCACCTAACGGAGTTAAATCGTTCTTTGGATAGAGCAGTTTGAAATCACTGTTTCTGTGGAAATTGAGAAAGGACATTTAGGAACACTCTTAAGAATATACTGAAAAAGAAATACCCTCCGATAAAAACCAGAAGAAAACTTTCTGTGAAACTGCTCTAGGTCATGTGAATTGCACGTGCACCGTTAAGCTTCTGTTTTCACTGAGCAGTATTCTAACACTCTTTTAGGTTAGTCAGCTAAGGGACACTCGGGAGCGCTTTGAGGCCTAGAATGAAAACAGAAATATCTTTAGATAGATACCAGAGAGAAGATTTCCGAGGAGCTGCTTTGTGACGTGTGCACTCCACTCACAGAGTTAAACCTTTATTCTCATAGGGAATTGGGGAATCCCATTTGGAGAAAACGCTATCAGGGGATACTCGGTAGAATATGGACGGCTACAGTGAAAAAGGGAGTATCCTCAGGCAAAAACTGGAAAGAAGTGTTCTCTGAATCTGCTTTGTGATAGATACGTCTATTCATATCACATAGATAAAACTTCCTTTCTATTACGCAGTTTTGAAACTGTGTCATGGACCGATTTGTGAAGGGACATTCGGAAACACATTCAGACCTGTGGGGAATAGGACATATCTTCAGATAAAAACTGGAGAGAAGCTTTCTGAGAACCTGCATCGTGATGTGTGCATTCCACTCAGGGAGTTATATCTCTTTTTTGGTAAGGCAGTGTTTGAACACTGTTCCTGTAAAACTGAAAAAGTGATATTTTGCAGCGCATTGAAGACTATGGCAGAAAGTGAAGTATCCGGAAATAAAACCCAGAAAGAAGAATTCCAAGAAACTATTTTAGAGAGTTAAAGCTTACACTACGTTGCCCAGTTTGGAAACTCTTTCTTTGAGGATACTGTGAAAGGATACTAAGTGGCGCCCGGAGGCTTGTGGTGAGAAAGGAAATGTTTTCGGATGGCAACTGGAGAGTAGTCTTCGGAGCAACTGCTTTGTGATGTGTATATTTATCTCATAGAATTAAATCATTCTTTGGATTGAACAGTTTGAAATCACTGTTTCTGTGGAACCTGAGAAAGGACATTTGGGAATGCTCTTAACAATATGTAGAAAAAGAAATATCCTCTGATAAAAACCAGAAGGAAACTTTCTGTGAAACTGCTCTAGGTCACGTGAAGTCTACTCGCACAGTTAATCTTCTGTTTTAATTGAGCAGTATTCAAACACTGTTTCAGGTTAGTCAGCTAAGGGATACTCGGGAGCACTTTGAGGCTTATGGTGAAAACGAAAATATCTTCAGATAGATACTAGAGAGAAGATTTCCGAGGAGTTGCTTTGTGACTTGTTAATTCCACTCACAGAGTTATACTTTTCTTCATATAGAGGATTGGGGAATTCTGTTTGGATAAAAAGCTACCAGGGGACATTGGGTAGTAGATGGACGACTATGGTGAAAAAGGAAATTACCTTAGACAAAAACTGGAAAAAAGCTTTCTGTGAAACTGCTTTGTGATAGATATGTCTATTCATCTCACCTAGATAAAACTTTCTTTCTATTATGCAGTTTTGAAACTGTGTCATGGACCGATTCATCAAGGGACATTCAGGAGCAGATTCAAGCCTGTGGGGAAATAGGAGATATCTTCAGATGAAAACTGGAGAGAACCTTTCTGAGAAACTGCTTTGTGATGTGTGCATTCCACTCACGGAGTTATACCTCTTTCCTCATAAGGCAGTGTTTTAACACTGTTGCTATAAAACTCAAAAAGTGATAATTTACAGCACCTTGAATACTGTGGCAAAACGTGAAATATCCTGAAATGAAACCCAGAAAGAAGCGTTCCATGAAGCTGCTCTCTCACATGTGCATCCATTTCAGAGAGTTAAAGTTTACACTATGTTGCCCAGTTTGGAAACTCTGTCTTTTAGGAATCTGGGAAGGGATTTTAAGTGACGCCCGGAGGCTTGTGGTGAGAAAGGAAATGTATTCCGATGAAAACTGGGGAGAAAATTTCGAAGCAAATGCTTCATGATGTGTGTATTCATCTCATAGAGTTAAATCATTCTTTGCATTGAGCCGTTTGAAATCACTCTTTCTGTGGAATCTGAGAAAGGACATTTTGGAATGTTCTTAAGAATATGCTGAAAAAGAACTACCTCTGATAAAAACCAGAAGGAGACATTCTGAGAAACTGCTCTAGGTCACGTGAAGTCCCCTCACACAGTTAAGCTTCTGTTTTCATTGAACACTATGATAATACTGCTTTAGGTTATACAGCTAAGGGATACTCGGGAGCGCTTTAGGCTTATGATGAAAATGGAAATATCTTCAGATAGATACTGGAGAGAAGATTTCTGAGGAGCTGTTTGTGACGTATGCATTCCACACAGGGAGTTGTATCTCTTTTCTCATAAGGCAGTGTTTGAACACCGTTCCCGTAAAACTGAAAAAGTGATACTTTGCCACGCATTGAAAACTATGCCAAAAGTAAAATATCCTGAAATAAACCCAGAAAATAGCATAGCAAGAAATTGCTCTCTGACGTGTGCATTCATTTTAGAGAATTAAAGCTTACACTACGTTGCCCAGTTTGGAAACTCTGTCTTTGAGGAATCTGTGAAGGGATATTAAGTGGCACCCAGAGGTTTGTGGTGAGAAAGTAAACGTCTTTCAGTGAAAACTGGAGAGAAGCTTTCGGAGAAACCTCTTTGTGATGTGTATTCATCTCATAGAGTTAAATCATTCTTTGGATTGAACAGTTTGAAATCACTGTTTCTGTGGAACCTGAGAAAGGACGTTTGTCTGAGAAAGGGTCCGATCTAAAGAATATGCTGAAAAACAAAAACCCTCTGATAAAAAAAAGCAGGAAACTTTCTGTGCAACTGCTGTAGGTCACGTGAAGTCCTCTCGCACCATTAAGCTTATGTTTTCATTGAGCAGTATTCTAACACTGTTTTAGGTTAGTCACCTAAGGGATATCGGGAGCACTTTGAGGCTTATGCTGAAAGCAGAAATATCTTCTGATAAATACTGGAGAGAAGATTTCTGAGGAGCTGCTTTGGGAAGTGTGCACTGCATACACAGAGTTACATTTTTTTTCTCACAGAGGATTGGGGAATCCCATTTGGAGAAAACACTACCAGAGGACATTACAGAGTATATGCATGGCGAGGGTGAAAAAGGAAGTACCCTCAGACAAAAACTGGAAAGAAGCTTTCTGTAAAACTGCTTTGTGATAGATATGTCTATTCATCTCACATTGATGAAACTTTCTTTCATTACACAGATTTGAAACTGCGTCAGGACGGATTCGCGAAAGGACATTCAGAGGCACATTCAGGGCTGTGGGAAATAGAAAACATCTTCCGATAAATACTGGAGAGAAGCTTTCTGAGAAACTGCTTTGTGATGTGTACATTCCACTGAGGGAGTTATACCTCTTTTCTCGTAAGGCAGTGTTTGAACACTGTTCCTGTAAAACTGAAAAAGTGATATTTTGCAGTGCATTGAAGACTATGGCGAAAAGGGAAATATCCTGAAATAAAACCCAGAAAGAAGGGTTCCAAGAAACTGCTCTCTGACGTGTTCTTTCGTTTCAGAGTATTAAAGCTTACACTACGTTGTCCAGTTTGGAAACTCTGTCTTTCATGAATCGTTGAAGTGGTATTAAGTGACACCCGGAGGCCTCTGTGGAGAAAGGAAATGACTTCTGATGAAAACTAGAGAGAAGCATTCAGAGCAACTGCTTTGTGGTGTGTGTATTCATCTTATGGAGTTAAATCATCTTTTGGATTGAGCAGTTTGAAATCACTGTTTCTGTGGAACCTGAGAAAAGACATTTGGGAACACTCTTATGAATATGCTGAAAAAAAATTCCCTCTGATAAAAACCAGAAGGAAACTTTCTGTGAAACTGTTCTATGTCACATGAAGTCCACTCACACAGCTAAGCTTCTGTTTTCATTGAGCAGTATTTAACACTGTTTTAGGTTAGTCACCTAAGGGATATTCAGGAGCACTTCAAGGCTTACAGTGAGAATGGAAATATCTTCAGATGGACACTGGAGAGAAGATTTCTGAGGAGCTGCTCTGTGACGATGCATTCCACTCACAGACTTATTCTTTTCTACTCACAGAGGATTGGGGAATTCCGTTTGGAGAAAACACTACTAGAGGACATTTGGGAGTATATGGATGGCTAGGGTGAAAAAGGAAATATCCTCAGAAAAAAAGTGGAAAGAAGCTTTCTCTGAAACTGCTTTGTGATAGATATGTCTATTCATCTCACATAGATAAAATTTTCTTTCTATTACTCAGTTTTGAAACTGGGTCATGGACGGATTCACGAACAGACATTTGGGAGCACATTCAGGCCTGTTGGGAAATAGAAGTATCTTCGGATAAAAACTGTAGAGCAGCTTTCTGAGAAACTGCTTTGTGATGTGTGCGTTCCACCCATAAAGCTCTACCTCTTTTATCATAAGGCAGTGTTTGAACACTGTTCTTGTAAAACTGAAAAAGTGATATTTTGCCACGCATTGAAGACTATGGAGAAAAGTGAGATATCCTGAAATAAAACTCAGAAAGAAGCATTCCAAGAAACTGCACTCTGACGTGTGCATTCATTTCAGAGAGTTAAATCTTACATTACGTTGCACAGTTTGAAAACTCTGTCTTTGAGGAATCTGGGAAAGGATGTTAAGTGGTGCCGGGAGGCTTGTGGTGAGAGAGGAAACGACTTCCTATGAAAACTGAAGAGAAGATATTGGAGTAACTGCTTTGTGATGTGTGTATTCATCTCATAGAGTTAGATCATTCTTTGGATTGAGCAGTTTGAAATCACTGTTTCTGTGGAACCTGAGAAAGGACATTTGGGAACGCTCTTAAGAATATGCTGAAAAAGGTTTAACCTCCAAAAAAAACCAGAAGGAAACTTTCTGCGAAACTACTATAGGTCACATGAAGTCCACTTGTACTGTTAAGCTTCCATTTTCATTAGGCAGTATTCTAATACTGTTTTACGTTAGTCATCTAAGGAACATTTGAGAGCGCTTTGAGGCTTATGTTGAAAACGGAAATATCTTCACATAGATACTGGGGAGAAGATTTCCGAGGAGATGCTTTTGACGTGTACATTCCACTCACAGACATGTACTTTTCTTCTCATAGAGGATTGGGGAATCCCATTTGGAGAAAACGCTACCAGGGGACATTCAGGAGTATATGGATGGCTATGGTGAAAAAGGAAGTATCCTGAGACAAAAACTGGAAAGAAGCATTCTCTCATACTGCTTTGTAATAGATATGTCTATTCATCTCACTTAGATAAATCTTTCTATTATGCAGTTTTGAAACTGCGTCCTGGACGGATTCCCAAAGGGACATTCGGGAGCACATTAATGCTTGTGGGGACATAGGAAATATCTCTAGATAGAAACTGGAGAGAAGCTTGTGGAGAATCCGCTTTGTGATGTGTGCATCCCACCCAGGGAGTTTTACCTCTTTTCTCGTAAGGCAGTGTTTGAACACTGTTCCTGTAAAACTGAAAAAGGGATATTTTGCAGCGCTTTGAAGAATATGGCAAAAAGTGAAATATCCAGGAATAAAACCCGGAAAACAACATTCCAAGAAACTTCTCTTTGGTGTGTGCATTCATTTCAGAGAGTTAAAGTTGACACTACCTTGCTCAGTTTGGAAACTCTGTCTCTGAATAATCTGTGAAGGGATATTAAGTGGCACCTGGATGCTTGTGGTGAGAAAGGAAACCTCTTCCAATGAAAACTGGAGAGAGGCTTTCGGAGAACCTAGTTTGTGATATTTGTATCCATCTAATAGAGTTAAATCACTTTTTGTATTGAGCAGTTTGAAATCACTGTTTCTGTGGAAACTGAGAAAGGACATTTGGGAACACTCTTAAGAATATGCTGAAAAAGAAATACCTTCTGATAAAACCAGAAGTAAACTTTCTGTGAAACTGCTCTAGGTCACGTGAAGTCCAGTCATAAAATTAAGCTTTTGTTTTCGTTGAGCAGTATTCTAACACTCTTTTAGGTTACTCAGTTAAGGGATAGTCAGTAGTGCTTTTAGGCTTATAGTGAAAACGGAAATATCTTCAGATAGATACTGGAGAGAAGATTTCTGAGGAGCTGCTTTCTGACGTGTGCATTCCACTCACAGAGTTATACTTTTCTTCTCCTAGAAGATTGGGGAATCCTGTTTGGACAAAATGCTACCAAGGGAGTTTCAGGACTATATGGATGGTTATGGTGAAAAAGGAAGCATCCTCAGACAAAAAGTAGAAAGAAGCTTTCTGTGATACTGCTTTGTGTTAGATATGTCTATTCATTTCACATAGATAAAACTTTCTTTCTATTATGCAGTTTCGAAACTGCGTCATGGACGGATTTAGAAGTGACATTCGGGAGCACTTTCAGGCCTGAGGGGAAATAGGCATATCTTCAGATAAAAACTGGAGGGAAGCTTTCTGAGAAACTGCTTTGTGATATGTGCATTACACTCAAGGTGTTATACCTGTTTTCTCAAAAGACAGTGTTTGAACACTGTTCCTGTAAAACCGAAAAAGTGATATTTTGCAGCGCATTGAAGACTATGGTGAAAAGTGAAATATCCTGAAATAAAACCCAGAAAGAAGTGTTCCAAGAAACTACTCTCTGACGTGTGCATTCATTTCAGAAAGTTAAAGCTTACACTACATTGCGCAGTTTGAAAACTCGGACTTTGAGGAATCTGTGAAGGGATATTAAGTGGTGCCCAGAAGCTTGCGGTGAGAAAGGAAACTTCTTCCAATGAAAACAGGAGAACTTTCGGAGCAACTGCTTTGTGATGTGTATATTCATCTCACAGAGTTAAATCATTCTCTGGAAAGAGAAATTTGAAATCACTGTTTCTGTGCAACCTGAGAAAGGACATGTAAGAACGCTCTTAAGAATATGCTGAAAAAGTAATACTCTCGATAAAAACCAGAAAGAAACTTTCTGTGAAACTGCTGTATATCACGTGAATTCCACTCGCACAGTGAAACTTCTGTTTTCATTGAACAGTATTCTAACTTTGTTTTAGGTTAGACAGCTAAGGGATAATCTGGAACGCTTTGAGGCTTACGGAGAAAGCAGAAATATCTTCAGATAGATACTGGAGAGAAAATTTCTGAGGAACTGCTTTGTGACGTGTGTGTTCCACTCACAAAGTTATACTTTTCTTCTCAGAAAGGATTGAGGAATCCCGTTTGGAGAAATTCCTACCAGGGGACATTCTGGAGTATATGGATGGATATGGTGAAAAAGGAAATATCCTCAGAGAAAAACTGGAAAGAAGACTTCTGTGAAACTGCTTTGTGATAGATAAGTCTATTCGTCTCAAATGGAAAAATCTTTCTTTCTGTTACGCAGTTTTGAAACTTCACCATGGACAGATTTGCAAAGGGACATTCAGGAGCACATTGAGGCCTGTGGGGAAATATGAGATATCTTCAGATACAAACTGAAGAGAAGCTTTCTGAAAAACTGCTTTATGATGTGTGCATCCCAGTCTGGGAGTTATACCTCTTTTCCCATAAGGCAGTGCTCAGACACTCTTCCTGTAAAACTGAAAAAGTGATATTTTGCAGCACATTGAAAACTATGGAGAAAAGTGCAATATCCTGAAATAAAACCCAGAAAGAAGCATTCTAAGAAACTGCTCTCTGACGTGTGCATTCATTTCAGACAGTTAAAGCTTACACTACATTGCCCAGTTTGGAAACTCTGTCTTTGAGGAATATGTGGAGGGATATTAAGTGGCGCCTGGAGGCTTCTGGTGAGAAAGGAAACGTGTTCTGATGACAACTGGGGAGAAGATTTTGGAGCAACTGCTTTGTGATGTGTGTATTCATCTCATATAGTTAAATCATTCTTTGGATTTAGCAGTTTGAAACCAGTGTTTTTGTGGAACCTGAGAAAAGATATTTGGGAATGCTCTTAAGAATATGCTGAAAAAGTAATACCCTCCGATAAAAACTAGAAGGAAACTTTCTGTGAAACTCCTCTAGGTCACGTGAAATCCACTTGTCAAGTTATGCTTCTGTTTTCATTCACCAGTATTTTAACACTGTTATAGGTTGGTCATCTTATGGATACTTGGAAGCGCTTTGAGGCTTACGATGAAAACGGAAATATCTTCAGATGGATACTGGAGAGAAGATTTCTGAGGAGCTGTTTTTTGACATGTGCATTCCACTCACAGAGTTACACCTTTCTTCTAATAGAGGATTCGGGAATCCCGTTTGGAGAAAATGCTACCAAGTGACACTCGGGAGTATATGGACGGCTATGGTGAAAAAGGAAGTATCCTCAGGCAAAAACTGGAAAGAAGCATTCTCTGAAACAGTTTTGTGATAGATATGTCTATTCATTTCCGATAGATAAAAGTTCCTTTCTATTACAGAGTTTTGAAAATGCATCATGGACGGATTTGCGAAGGAACATTTGGGAGCACATTCAGGACTGTGGGGAAAAAGAAGTTATCTCCAGATAAAAACAGTAGAGAAGCTTTCTGAGAAACAGTTTTGTGATGTGTGCATTCCACTCAGGGAGGTTTACCTCTTTTCTTATAAGGCACTGTTTGAACACTGTTCCTCTAAACTGAAAAAGTGATATTTGGCAGCGCATTGAAGACTATGACAAAAAGTGAAATATCCAGAAATAAAACCCAGAAAAAACCGTTCTAAGAAACTGCTCTCCAACGTGTGCATTGACTTCCGAGAGTTAAAGCTTAGACTACGTTGCCCAGTTAGGAAACTCTGTCTTTGAGGAAACTGAGAAGGGATATTTAGTGGCGCCCATAGGCTTCTGGTGAGAAAGGAAACGTCTTTGGATGGAAACTGAAGAGAAGCTTTTGGAGCAAGTGCTTTGTGATGTATGTATTCATCTCATAGAGTTAAATCATTCTTTGGATGGAGAAGTTTGAAATCACTGTTTTGGTGGAACCTGAGAAAGCACATTTGGGAATGCTCTTAAGAATATGCCGAAAAGATAATACCCTCCGATAAAAACCAGAAGGAAACTTTCTGTGAAACTGCTATAGATCACGTGCATTCCACTCACACAGTTAAGCTTCTGTTCTCATTGAGCTGTATTCTAACACCGTCTTAGGTTAGTCAGTTAATTGATACTCGGGAGCGCTTTGAAGCTTACGGTGAAAACGGAAATATCTTCACATAGATACTGGAGAGAAGATTTCTGAGGAGCTGTTTTGTGAAGTGTGCATTCAACTCACAGTGTTATACTTTCCTTCTCATAGAGGATAGAGGAATCACGTTTGCAGGAAAAGGTAAAAGGGGATATTCTGCAATATATGGACGGCTATGGTGAAAAAGGAAGTATCCTCAGACAAAAACTGGAAAGAAGATTTCTGTGAAACTGCTATGTGATAGATATGTCTATTCATCTCACATAGATAAAACTTCATTTCTATTACTCAGTTTTTAAACTGCGTCATGGACGGATTCACGAAGGGACATTTGGGGGCACATTCAGGCCTGTGGGGAAATGGCAAATATCTCCAGACAAAAACTGGAGAGAAGCTTTCTGAGAAACTACTTTGTGATGTGTGGATTCCATTCAGGGAGTTATACATCTTTTCTCATAAGTCAGTGTTTAAATGCTGTTCCTGTAAAACTGAAAAAGTGATATTTTGCAATGCTTTGAAGACAAGGGCGAACAGTGAAATGTCCCGAAATAAAACGCAAAAAGAAGCTTTCCAAGAAACTGCTCTCTGACGTGTGCATTCATTTCAGAGGGTTAAAGCTTACACTACGTTGCCCAGTTGGAAACTCTGTCTTTGAGGCAACTTTGAAGGGATATTAAGTGGTGCCCAGAGGATTGTGGTGAGAAAGGAAACGCTTTCCAAAGAAAACTGGTGAGAAGCTTTCGGAGCAACTGCTATGTGATGTGTGTATTCATCTCGTAGAGTTAAATCATTCTTTGGATTGAGCAGTTTGAAATCACTGTTTCTGTGGAACCTGAGAAAGGACATTTTGGAATGCCCTTAGGAATATGCTGAGAAAAAATCCCCTCTGATAAAAACCAGAAGGAAACTTTCTGTGAAACTGCTCTAGGTCACGTGAAGTCCAAACGCACAGTTAAGCTTCAGTTTTCATTGATCAGTATTCTAACACTGTTTTAGGTTAGTCAGCTAAGGGATACTCGGGGATGATTTGAGGCTTACGGTGAAAAAGGAAATATCTTCAGATATATACTGGAGATAAGATTTCTGAGGAGCTCCTTTGTGACGTGTGCATTCCACTCACAGAGTTATACTTTTCTTCTCATAGAGGATTGGGGAATCCCGTTTGGATAAAAAGCTACCATTGGACACTCAGGAGTATATGGACGGCTATGGTGAAAAAGGAAATTACCTCAGACAAAAACTGGAAAGAAGCTTTCTGTGAAACTGCTATGTGATAAGTATGTCTATTCATCTCACCTAGAGAAAACTTTCTTTCTATTATGCAGTTTTGAAACTATGTCATGGAACAATTCACCAAGGGACATTCGGGAGCACATTCAGGCCTGTGGGGAAATAGGAGATATCTTCAGATAAAAACGGGAGAGAAGCTTTCTTAGAAACTGCTTTGTGATGTGTGCATTCCACTCAGGAAGTTATACTTCTTTTCTCATAAGGCAGTGTTTGAACACTGTTTCTGTGAAACTCAAAAAGTGATAATTTACAGCGCCTTGAAGACTACGGCAAAACGTGAAATATCCTGAAATGAAACCCAGAAAGAAGCGTTCCAAGAAACTGTTCTCTGACGTGTGCATTCATTTCAGAGAATTAAAGTTTATGCTATGTTTCCCAGTTTGGAAACTCTGTCTTTGAGGAATCTGTGATGGGACATTAAATGACGCTTGGAGGCTTGTGGTGAGAAAGGAAATGTATTTCGTTGAAACCTGGGGAGAAAATTTCGGAGCAACTGCTTTGTGATGTGTGTATTCATCTCATAGTGTGAAATCATTCCTGGATTCAGCAGTTTGAAATCACTCTTTCTGTAGAATCTGAGAAAGGACATTTTGGAATGCCCTTAAGAATATGCTGAAAAAGAAATACTCTCCTATAAAAACCAGAAGGAAACATTCTGAGAAACTACTTTTGGTCACGTGAAGTCTCCTCACACAGTTAAGCTTCTGTTTTCATTGAACAGTATGATAACACTGTTTTAGGTTAGTCAGCTAAGGGATACTCGGGAGTGTTTTGAGGCTTACGAAGAAAATGGAAACATCTTCAGATAGATACTAGAGAGAAGATTTCCGAGGAGCTGTTTGTGACGTGTGCATTCCACATAGGGAGTTGTACCTCTTTTTTCATAAGGCAGTGTTTGAACTCTGTTCCCGTAAAACTGAAAAAGTGATACTTCGCATGCGATGAAAACTTTGCCAAAAGTGAAATATCCTGAAATAAAACCCAGAAAGTAGCATACCAAGCAATTGCTCTCTGACGTGTGCATTCATTTCAGAGAATTAAAGCTTACACTACATTGCCCAGTTTGGAAACTCCGTCTTTGAGGAATCTGTGAAGGGATATTAAGTGGCGCCTGGAGGCTTGTGGTGAGTAAGTAAACGTCTTCTGGTGAAAACTGGAGAGAAGCTTTTGAGCAACTGCATTGTGATGTGTGTATTCATCTCATAGAGTTAAATCATTCTTTGGATAGAGCAGTTTGAAATCACTATTTCTGTGGAACCTGAGAAAGGACATTTGGGTACACTCTTAAGAATATGCTGAAAAACAAAACCTTCAAAAAAAAAGCAGGAAACTTTCTGTGCAACTGCTCTAGGTCATGTGAAGTCCTCTCACACCATTAAGCTTATGTTTTCATTGAGCAGTATTCTAACACTGTTTTAGGTTAGTCACCTAAGGGATACTCGGGAGCACTTTGAGGCTTATGGTGAAAGCAGAAATATCTTCCGATAGATACTGGAGAGAAGATTTCTGAGGAGCTGCTTTGGGAAGTGTGGATTCCACTCACAGAGTTATAGTTTTTCTCTCACAGAGGTTTGGGGAATCCCGTTTGGAGAAAACGCTACCAGGGGATATACAAGAGTGTATGCACGGCGATGATGAAAATGGAAGTATCCTCAGACAAAAACTGGAAAGAAGCTTTCTGTAAAACTGCTTTGTGATACATATGTCTATTAATCTCACATTGATGGAAGTTTCTTTCATTACACAGATTTGAAATTGCATCAGGACGGATTCGTAAAGGGACATTGGGAGGCACATTCAGGCCTGTGGGATATAGGAAACATCTTCTGATAAATACTGGAGAGAAGCTTTCTGAGCAACTGCTTTGTGATGTGTGCCTTCCACTCAGGGATTTATACCTCTTTTCTCATAAGGCAGCGTTTGAATACTGTTCCTGTAAAACTGAAAAAGTGATATTTTGCAGCACATTGAAGACTATGGAGAAAAGTGAAATATCCTGAAATAAAACTGAGAAAGAAACGTTCCAAGAAACTGCTCTCTGACGTGTTCATTCGTTTCAGAGAGTTAAAGCTTACACTACATTGCCCAGTTTGGAAACTCTGTCTTTGAGGAATCTGTTAAGGGATATTAAATCGTGCCCAGAGGCTTGTGATGAGAGAGGAAACGTCTTTCCATGAAAACTGGTGAGAAACTTTTGAAGCAACTGCTTTGTGATATGTGCATTCGTCTCATAAAGTTAAAACGTTCTTTGGATTGAGCAGTTTGAAATCACTGTTTATGGAAACTGAGAAAAGACATTTGGGAACACTCTTAAGAATATGATGAAAAAGAAATACCCTCCAATAAAAATCAGAAGGAAACCTTCGGTGAAACTGCTCTAGGTCACGTGCATTCCACTCACACATTTAAGTTTCTGTTTTCGTTGACCAGTACTCTAACACTCCCTTAGGTGAGTCAACTAAGGAATACTCAGGAGCACTTTCAGGCTTATGGTGAAAAGGGAAATATCTTCAGATAGATACTGGAGAGAAGATTTCTGTGGATCTGCTTTGTTACCTGAGCCAAAAACTGGAAAGAAGCTTTCTGTGAAACTGCTTTGTGATAGATACGTCTATGAATCTCACATAGATAAAACTTTCTTCCTATTACACAGTTTCATAATTGCGTCATGGATGGATTTCTGAATTGACATTCGTGAGCTCATTCCTGCTTGATGTTAAATAGGAGACATCTTCAGATCAAAACTGGAGAGAAGCTTTCTGAGAAACCCCTTTGTGATGTGTGCATTCCACCCAAAGAGTTATACCTTGGGGATATAACAAAGAGTTATACATTTGGGAATGCTCTTAAGAATATGCGGAAAAAGACATAACGTCCAATAAAACCCAAAAGGAAACTTTCTGTGAAAATGCTCTATGTCACTTGAAGTCCACTTGCACATTTAAACTTCTCTTTTCATTGGGCAGTATTCTAACACTGTTTTAGGTGAGACAGCCAGGGGACACTCGGGAGGGCTTTCAGGCTTATATTGAAAACGGAAATATCTTCAGTTAGATACTGGAGGGAAGATTTCTGTGGAGCTGCTTTGTTACGTCTGCATTTCAATCACAGAGTTATACCTTTCTTCTCACAGAGGACGGGGGAATCCCATTTGGAGAATAAGCTACCACGGGACTTTTGGGAGTATAAGAATGGCAATGGTGAAAAAGCAAGTATCCTCAGACACGAACTGGAAAGAAGCTTTCTGTGAAACTGCTTTGTGATAGTTATGTCTATGCATCTCGAATAGAAAAAACTTTCTATTACGCAGTTTTGAAACTGCGTCATGAATGGATTTGCGAAGGGACATTCGGGAGCACATTCATGCTTGACGTTAAATAGGAGATATCTTCAGATAAAAACTGGAGAGAAGCTTTCTGAGAAACTGCGTTGTGATGTGTGCATTCCACAGGGCGTTATACCTTTATTCTCACAGCAGTGTTTGAGCACTGTTTCTTTGAAACTGAAAAAGTGATATTTGGCAGCACGTTGAAGACTATGGCAAAAAGTGAAATATCCAGATATAAAAACCAGAAATAAAAAGACATAACCACCAATAAAAACCAGAAGGAAACTTTCTGTGAAACTGCTCTAGGCCATGTGAAGTCCCCTCGAACTGTTAAGCTTCTGTTTTCATTGGATAGTTTTCTAACACTCTTTTATATTAGTCAGCTAAGGGACACTCTGGAGGGTTGTCAGACATATGGTGAAAACGGAAATATCTTCAGATAGATACTGGAGAGAAGATTTGTGAGGAGGTGCTTTTGAGGTGTACATTCCACTCACAAGAGTGAAACCTTTCTTCTCATAGAGGATTGGGGAATCCCGTTTGGAGAAAATGATACCAGGGGACATTCGGGAGCATACAGACGACTATGGTGAAAAAGGAATTATCCTCAGACAAAAGCTGGAAAAAAGCGTTCTCTCACACTGCTTTGTAATAGATATGTGTATTCATCTCACTTACGTAAATCTTTCTTTCTATTACACAGTTTTGAAACTGCATCGTGGACAGATTCCCGAAGGGACATTCGGGAGCACATTAAGGCTTATGAGGAAATAGGAAATATCACCAGATAAATACTGGAGAGAAGCTTTCAGAGAAACCCCTTTGTGATGTGTGCATTCCACCCAAAGAGTTATACCTCTTTTCTCGTAAGACAGTGTTTGAACACTGTTCCTGTAAAACTGAAAAAGGGATATTTTGCAGCACTTTGAAGAATATGGCAAAAAGTGAAATATCCGGGAATAAAACCCAGAAAGCAACGTTCCAGGAAACTGCTCTATGGGGTGTGCATTCATTTCAGAGAGTAAAAGCTTCCACTACGTTGCCCGGTTTGGAGACTCTGTCTTTGAGGAATCTGGGAAGGGATATTAAGTTGTGCCCAGAGTTTTCCAGTGAGAAGGAAAACGTCTTCGCATGAAAACTGGTGAGAAGCTTTCGGGGCAAGTGCTTTGTGCTCTGCGCATTCATCTCATAGACTTGATTCATTCTTGGGATTCTGCAATTTTAAATCACTGTTTCTGTGGAACCTGAGAAAGGATATTTGGGACCGCTCTTAAGAATATGCTGAAAAAGTACTACCCTCCAATAAAAACCAGAAGGAAACGTTCTGTGAAACTGTCCTAGGTCACATGAATTGCATTTGTACAGTTAAGCTTCTGTTTTCATTGACCAGTATTCTAACACTGATTTATGTGAGTCAGCTAAGGGATACTCGAGAGCGCTTTGAGGCTTATGGGGAAAAGAGAAATATCTTCAGAGAGATACTGGAGAGAATATTTCCGTGGAGCTGCTTCATTACGTGTGCATTCCACTCACACAGTTATACCTTTCCTCTCATAGTGGACGAGGGAATCCCACTTGGAGAATAAGCTACCATGGGACATTTGGGAATCTATGGACGGCTATGGTGAAATACAAGTATCCTGAGACAAAAACTGGAAAGAAGCTTTCTGTGAAACTGCTTTGTGATAGATACGTCTATGCATCTCACTTAGATAAAACTTTCTTTCTATTATGCAGTTTTGAAACTACGTCTTGAACGGATGTGCGAAGGGATATTCGGGAGCACATTCACGCTTGACGTTAAATAGGAGATATCTTCAGATAGAAAAAGAGAGAACCTTTCTGAGAAACTGCGCTGTGATGTGTGCATTCCACAATGCGTTATACCTTTTTTCTCATAGCAGTGTTTGAACACTGTTCCTGTAAAACTGAAAAAGTGATGTTTTGCAGCCCATTGAAGACTATGTCAAAAAGTGAAATATCCGGAATTAAAAGCCAGAATGGAAAGTTCCAAGAAACTGGTCTCTGGGATGTGCATTCATTTCAGATAGTTAAGCTTCCACTACGTTGCCCAGTTTGGAAACTCTGCCTTTGAGGCACCTGGGAAGGGATATTAAGTGGCACCCGGATTCTTGTGGTGAGAAAGGAAACGTCTTCCGATGAGAAGTGGAGAGAACCTTTCAGAGCAAGTACTTTGTGATGTGAGTATTCATCTCATAGAGGTAAATCATTATTTGGATTGAGCAGTTTGAAATCACTGTTTCTGTGGAACCTGAGAAAGGATATTTGGGAACGCTCTTAAGAATATGCTGAAAAAGTAATACCCTCCAATAAAAACTGGAAGGAAACTTTCTGTGAAACTGCTCTAGATCACATGAATTACATTCGCATAGTTAAGTTTCTGTTTCCATTGAGCAGTTTTCTAACACTCTTTTAGGTGAGCCAGCTAAGGGATACTCGGGAGCGTCTTGAGGCTTACGGTGAAAAAAGAAATATCTTCAGATAGATACTGCAGAGAAGATTTCCGAGGAGCTCCTTTGTGACGTGTGCATTCCACTCGTCATAGTGTTGATACTGCTTCATTGATGAATTGGAACTCGTCATAGACGGATTCGCGAAGGGACATTTGGAGACACATTCAGGCCTGAGGGGAAATAGAAAAAATCTTCTGATAAATACTGGAGTGAAGCTTTCCAAGAGACTACTTTCGAACGTGTGCATTCCATTAATGGAATTGTACCTCTTTTCTCATAAGGCCGTGTTCGAACACTGTTCCTGTAAAACTGAAAAAGGGATATTTTGCAGCGCTTTGAAGACTACAGCGAAAAGTGAAATATTTGGAAATAAAACCCAGAAAGAAACGTTCCTAGTAACTGCTCTCTGACGAGTGGATTCATCTCATAGAACTGAATCATTCTTTGGTTCGAGCAGCTTGAAATCACTGTTTGAATCACCTGAGAAAGGACATTTGGGAAAGCTCTTAAGTATATGCTGAAAAAGACATAACCTAAAATAAAACCAGAAGGAAACTTTCTGTGAAACTGCTCTTGGTCACGCGAAGTCCTCAGACAAAAACTGGAAAGAAGTTTTCTGTGAAACTTCTTTGTGATAGATATGTCTATGCATCTCACATTGATAAAAGTTTCTTACTTTTATGCAGTTTTGAAACTGCATCATGGACGGATTTGCAAATTGACCTTTGGGAGCACATTTGTGCTTGACATTAAATAGAAGACATCTTCAGATAAAAATTGTAGAGAAGCTTTCTGAGAAACTGCGTTGTGATATGTGCATTCCACAGTGCGTTATACCATTTTTCTCATAGCAATGTTTGAGCACTGTTCCTGTAAAACTGAAAAATTGATATTTGGCAGTGCGTTGAAGACTATGGCAAAAAGTGAAATATCTGGAAATAAAAACCAGAAAGAAACGCTCCAAGAAACTGCTCTCTGGGGTGTGCATTCATTTCAGAGAGTTAAAGCTTCCGCTACATTGTCCAGTTTGTAAACTCTGTCTTTGAGGAATCTAGGAAGGGATATTAAGTGGCGTCTGGAATCCTTGGTGAGAAAGGAAACGTCTTCTGATGAGAAGTGGAGAGAAACTTTCGGAGCAAGTGCTTTCTGATGTTTGTATTCATCTCATAGAGTTACTTCACTCTTTGGATTGAGCAATTTGAAATCACCGTTTTTGTGGAACCTGAGAAAGAATATTTGGGAACACTATTAAGTATATGCTTAAAAAGGAATACCCTTCAAAAAAATCAGAAGGAAACATTCTGTGAAACTGCTCTGGGCCATGTGAAGTCCACTCACACTATTAAGCTTCTGTTTTCATTGGGCAGTATTCTAACACTGTCTTAGGTGAGTCCGCTAGGGAATACTCGGGAGCACCTTGAGGCTTATGGTGAAAACGGAAATATCTTCAGATAGATATTGGAGAGAAGATTTCCAAGGAGCTCCTTTGTGACATGTGCATTCTAGTCGTCAGAGTGTTGATATTGCATCATAGACAGGTTGATACTCGTCATAGACGGATTCACAAAGGGACATGCGGAGACACATTCAGGCCTGTGGGGAAATAGGAACTATCTTCTGATAAATACTGGAGTGAAGCTTTCCGAAAGACTGCTCTGTGACGTGTGCATTCCACTCAAGGAATTATACCTCTTTTCTCATAAGGCAGTGTTCGAACAGTGTTCCTATAAAACTGAAAAAGTTGTATTTTGTGGCACATTGAAGACTATGGCAAAAAGTGTTATATCTGGAAATAAAACCCAGAAAGAAGCATTCCAAGAAACAGTTCTCTGAGGAGTGCATTCATTTCACAGAGTTAAGGCTTCCACTACGTTTCCCAGTTTGGAAACTCTGTCTTTGAGGAATCTGGGAAGGGATAATAAGTGGCGCCCGAAGGCTTTCGGTGAGAAAGGAAACGTCTTCACATGAAAACTGGTGAGAAGCTTTCAGAGCAAATGCTTTGTGCTTTGTGTATTCATCTTATAGAGTTGAATCATTCTTTGGTTTGAGCAGTTTCAAATCACTGTTTCTGTGGAACCTGAGAAAGGACATTTGGGAAAGCTCTTAAGTATATGCTGAAAAAGGCATAACCTCCAATGAAAACAAGAAGGAAACTTTCTGTGAAACTGCTCTAGGCCACGTGAAGTCCACTCGCACTGTTAAGCATCCGTTTTCCTTGGCCAGTATTCTAACACTGTTTTAGGTGAGTCAGCGATGGGACACTCGGGAGCGCTTTGAGGTCTATGTTGAAAACGGAAATATCTTCGGATAGATACTAGAGAAGATTTCCGAGGAGGTGCTTTTAAAGTGTACATTCCACTCACAGAGTGAAACCTTTCTTCTCATAGAGAATTGGGGAATCCAGTTTGGAGAAAACGCTACCAGGGAACATTCAGGAGTATACAGATGGCTATGGTGAGAAGGGAATTATCCTCAGACAAAAACTAGAAAGAAGCATTCTCTCACACTGCTTTGTAATAGATATGTCTATTCATCTCACTTAGATAAATCTTTCTTCTATTACGCAGTTTTGAAACTGTGTCGTGGACTGATTCTCGAAGGGACATACGGGAGAACATTAAGGCTTATGGAGAAATAGGAAATATCAACATATAAAACTGGAGAGGAGCGTTCAGAGAAACCACTTTGGGATATGTGAATTCCACCCAGGGAGGTACAACTTTTTTCTCATAAGACAGTGTTTGAACACTGTTCCTGTAAAACTGAAAAAGAGATATTTTACAGCATATTGAAGACTATGGTGAAAAGTGAAATATCTGGAAATAAAACAATTAAAGAAGCGTTCCAAGAAACTGCTCTCTGACGAATGCATTCATTTCAGAGAGCTAAAGTTTCCACTGCATTGCCCAGTTTGGAAACTCTGTCTTTGAGAAATCTGGGAAGAGATATTAAGTGGCACCCAGAGGCTCGCGGTGAGAAAGGAAATGTCTTCGCATGAAAACTGGTGAGAAACTTTTGGAGCAAGTGCTTTCTGCTTTGTGTATTCATCTCATAGAGATGAACCACCCTTTGGACAGAGCAGTTTGAAATCACTGTTTCTGTGGAACCTGAGAAAAGACATTTAGGAATGCGCTTAAGAATATGCAGAAAAAGAATAACGTCCAATAAAAACCAAAAGGAAACTTTCTGTGAAACTGCTCTAAGTCAGGTGAAGTCCACTCGCATTGTTAAGATTCTGTTTCATTGGGCAGTATTCTAACACTGTTTTAGGTGAGTCAGCCAGGGGACACTCGGGAGGGCTTTGAGGCTTATGTTGAAAACGGAAATATTTTCAGTTAGATACTGGAGAGAGGATTTCCGTGGAACTGCTTTGTTACATGTGCATTCCACTCACAGAGTTATACCTTTCTTCTCACAGAGGATGGGGGAATCCCATTTGAAGAATAAGCTACCACGGGACATTTGGGAGTATAAGGATGGCTACGGTGAAAAAGCAAGTATCCTCAGACAAAAACTGGAAAGAAGCTTTCCATGAAACTGCTTTGTGATAGTTATGTCTATGCATCTCACATAGAAAAAACTTTCTTTCTTATATGCAGTTTTGAAACCACGTCATGGATGGATTTGCAAAGGGACATTTGTGAAGGGACTCTTCAGATAAAAACTGGAGAGAAGCTTTCTGAGAAACTGCGTTGTGATGTGTGCATTCCACAGGGCTTTATAACTTTTTTCCCACAGCAGTGTTTGAGTACTGTTCCTCTAAAACTGGAAAAGTGATATTTTGCAGCACGTCGAAGACTATGGCAAAAAGTGAAATATCCGGAAATAAAAACCAGAAAGAAACGTTCCAAGAAACTGCTCTCTGTGGTGTGCATTCATTTCAGAGAGTTAAAGCTTCCACTAAGTTGCCCAGTTTGGAAACTCTGTCTTTGAAGAATCTGGGCAGGCATACTAAGTGGCGACCGGATTCTTTTGGTGAGAAAGGAAACGTCTTCCGATGAGAAGTGGAAGGAAGCTTTCAGAGCAAGTGCTTTATAATGTGTGTATTCATCTCATAGAGTTACATCATTCTTTGCATTGAGCAGTTTGAAATCACTGTTTCTGTGGAACCTGAGAAAGGATATTTGGGAACGCTCTTAAGAATATGCTGAAAAAGTACTACCCTCGAATAAAAACCAGAAGGAAACTTTCTGTGAAACTGCTCTAAGTCACGTGAATTGCATTTGTACAGTTAAGCTTCTGTTTTCATTGAGCAGTACTCTAACACTGTTTTAGGTGAGTCAGTTAAGGGATACTCCTGAGCGCCTTGAGGCTTACGGTGAAAACATAAATATCTTCAGATAGCGGCTGGAGAGAACATTTCCGAGGAGCTCAATTTGAAGTGTGCTTTTCACTCACCATAACGTTGATACTGCATCATAGATGGATTGATATGCATCATAGACGGATTCACGAAGGGACATTCGGAGACACATTCAGGCCTGTGGGGAAATAGGAAATATCTTTTGATAAATGCTGGAGAGAATCTTTGTGAGAGACAGGTTTCTGATGTGTGCATTCCACTCAGGGAATTACACCTCTTTTCTCATAAGGCAGTGCTCGAACACTGTTCTTGTAAAACTGAAAAAGTGATATTTTGCAGTGCATTGAAGACTATGACAACATGTGAAATATCTGGAAATAAAACCCAGAACGAAGTGTTCCAAGAAACCGCTCTCTGACGAGTGCATTCATTTCAGAGTGTTAAAGCTTCCACTACGTTGCCCAGTTTGGAAACTCTGTCTTTGACGAATCTGTGAAAGGATATTAAGTGGCACCCAGAGGATTCCAGTTAGAAAGGAAACGTGTTCGCATGAAAACTGGAGAGAAGCTTTCGGAGCAACTGCTTTTTGCTGTGTGTATTTATCTCATGCAGTTGAATCATTCTTTGGATTGAGCCATTTGAAATCACTGTTTCTGTGGAAGCTGAGAAAGGACATTTGGGAACACTCATAAGAAAGTGCTGAAAAAGAAATATCCTCGAATATTAAACAGAAGGAAATAACCCATGAAACTGCTCTAGGTCACGGGCATTCCACTCGCACTCTTAAGCTTCTGTTTTCATTGAGCAGTATTCTAACACTGTTTTAGGTGAGTCAGCTATGGGACAGTTGGGAGCACTTTGAGGCTTACGGTGAAAAGGGAAATATCTTCTGATAGATTCTGGAGAGAAGATTTCCGAGGTTGTGCTTTTGATGAGTACCTTCCACTCACAAGAGTGAAACCTTTCTTCTCATAGAGGATTGGGGAATCCCGTTTAGAGAAAACACTACTAGGGGACATTTGGGAGTCTATGGATGGCTATGGTGAAAAAGCAAGTATCCTCAGACAAAAATTTTAAAGAAGCTTTCTGTGAAACTGCTTTGTGATAGATATGTCTATGCGTCTCACATAGATAAAATTTTCTTTCTATTATGCAGTTTTGAAACTGCATCATGGATGGATTTGCGAAGGGACATTCGGGAGCACATTCGCACTTGATGTTAAATAGGAGATATCTTCAGATAAAAACTGGAGAGAATTTTTCTGAGAAACGGTCTTGTGATGTGTGCATTCCACAGGGCGTTATTGCATTTTTCTCATAGCAGTGTTTGAGCACTGTTCCTCTAAAACTGGAAAAGTGATATTTGGCAGCGCATTGAAGACTATGGCAAAAATGAAATATCCAAAACTAAAAACCAGAAGAAACGTTCAAAGAAACTGCTCTCTGGAGTGGGCATTCATTTCAGAGAATTAAAAATTCCACTACGTTGCCCAGTTTGGAAACTCTGTCTCTGAGGAATCTGGGAAGGGATATTAAGTGGCACCCGGATTCTTGTGGGTAGAAAGGAAACGTCTTCCGATGAGAAGTGGAGAGAAGCTTTCGGAGCAAGTGCTTTGTGATGTGTGTATTCATCTCATAGAGTTAAATCACTCTTTGGACTGAGCAGTCTGAAATCACTGTTTGTGTGGAAACTGAAAAGGGCATTTGGGAACACTCTTAGGAATATGCTGAAAAAGAAATACCCTCCAATAAAAACCAGAAGGAAACCTTCTGTGAAACTGCTATGGGTCACGTGCATTCCACTCTCACATTTAAACTTCTGTTTTCAATGACCAGTATTCTAACACTGTTTTAGGTGAGTCAGCTAAGGGATACTTGGGAGCACTTTGAGGCTTACAGTGAAAAGGGAAATATCTTCATATAGATACTGGATAGAAGATTTCCGTTGAGCTACTTTATTATGTGTGCCTTCCACTCATAGAGTTATACCTTTCTTCTCATAGAGGACGGGGGAATCCCATTTGGAGAATAAGCTACCATGGGACTTTTGGGAGTCTATGGACGGCTATGGTGAAAAAGTAAGTATCCTCAGACAAAAACTGGAAAGAAGATTTCTGTGAAACTGCTTTGTGATAGATATGTCTATGCATCTCACATAGATAAAACTTTCTTCCTGTTACGCAGTTTTGAAACTGTGTCACGGACGAAATTGTGAAGGGACATTTGGGAGCACATTCACACTTGACGTTAAATAGGAGATATCTTCAGATAAAAACCGGAGATAATTTTTCTGAGAAACTGCCTTCTTATGTGTGCGTTCCACAGAGCTTTATACCTTTTTTCTCACAGCAGTGTTTGAGCACTGTTTCTGTGAAACTGAAAAAGTGATATTTTTACCACGTTGAAGACTATGGCAGAGTGAAATATTCTGAAATAAAAACCAGAAAAAAACGTTCCAAGAAACTGCTCTCTGGGGTGGGCATTCATTTCACAGAGTCATAGCTTCTACTACGTTGCCCATTTTGGAAACTCTGTCTTTGAGGAATCTTGGAAGGGATATTAAGTGGCGCCCAGATTCTTGTGATGAGAAAGGAAACGTCTTCCGATGAGAAGTGGAGAGAAGCTTTTGGAGTAAGTGCTTTGTGATGTGTGTATTCATCTCATAGAGTTAAATCATTCTTTAGATTGAGCAGTTTGAAGTCACTGTTTCTGTGAAACCTGAGAAAGGATATTTGGGAGCGCTCTTAAGAATATGCTGAAAAAGTAATACCCTCCGAGGAAAACCAGAAGGAAACGTTCTGGGAAACTGCTCTAGGTCATGTGAGTTGCATTCGCACAGTTAAGCTTCTGTTTTCATTGACCAGTATTCTAACACTGCTTGAGGTGAGTCAGCTAAGGGATACTCGGAAGCAGCTTGAGTCTTATGGTGAAAATGGAAATATCTTCCGATAGATACTGGAGAGAAGATTTCCGAGGAGCTCCTTTGTGACGTGTGCATTTCAGTCATCATAGTGTTGACACTGCGTCATAGACAGATTGATACTCGTCATAGATGGATTTGCAAAGGGACATTAGGAGACACATTCAGGCCTGTGGGTCAAAAGGAAATATCTTCTGATAAATACCGGAGTGAATCTTTCTGAGAGACTGCTTTGTGATGTGTGCATTCCACTCAGGGGATTATACCTCTTTTCTCATGAAGCAGTGTTCAAACACTGTTCCTGTAAATCTGAAAAAGTGATATTTTGCAGTGAATTGAAGACAATAGTAAACAGTGATATATCTGGAAAGAAAACGCAAAAAGAAGCATTCCAAGAAACAGTTCTCTGATGAGTGCATTCATTTCAGAGTGTTAAACCTTCCACTATCTTGCCCAGTTTGGAAACTCTATCTTTGAGGAATCCTGCAATGGATATTACTTGGCGCCGGATGCTTCTGGTGAGAAAGGAAACGTCTTTGAAGGAAAACTGGTGAGAAGCTTTTGGAGCAACTGCTTTGTGCTGTGTGTATTCATCTCATAGAACTGAATCATTCTTTGGATTGAGCAGTTTGCAATCACTGTTTCTGTGGAACATGAGAAAGGACATTTGGGAATGCTCTTAAGAATATGCTGAAAAAGACATAACCTCCAAAAAAAACCTAAGAAAACTTTCTGTGAAACTGCTCTAGGGCACGTGTAGTCTACTCGCACAGTTAAGTTTCTGTTTTCATTGGGCAGTATTCTAACACTGTTTTAGGTTCGTCTGCTAAGGAACATATGGGAGCGCTTTGAAACTTATGGTGAAAAAGAAAATAACTTCAGATAGATACTGGAGAGATTTCCGAGGAGATGCTTTTGACGTGTACATTCCACTCACAGAGTGAAACCTTCTACTCATAGAGGATTGGGGAATCCCATTTGGAGAAAATTCTACCAGCAGACATTCGGGAATATACACACGGCCATGGTGAAAAAGGAATTATCCTCAGACAAAAGCTGAAAAGAAGTGTTCTCTCACACTGCTTTGTAATAGATATGTCTATTCATCTCACTTAGAAAAATCTTTCTTTCTGTTATGCAGCTTTGAAACTGCATAATGGACGGACTCCCAGGGACTTTCGGGAGCACATTAAGGCTTACGGGGAAATAGGAAATATCACCAGATGAAAACTGTAGAGGTGCTTTCGGAGACACCCCTTTGTGATGTGTGCATTTCACCCAGGGAGTTATACCTCTTTTCTCTTAAGACAGTGTTTGAACACTGTTCCTGTAAAACTGAAAAACAAAGGGTTATTTTGCAGCGCTTAGAAGAATATGGCGAAAAGTGAAATATCCGGGAATAAAACCCAGAAAGCAACGTTCCAAGAATCTTCTCCCTGGCATGTGCTTTCATTTCAGAGAGTTAAAGTTGACACTACATTGCCCAGTTTGGAAACTCTGTCTCTGATTAATCTGTGAAGGGCTATTAAGTGGCCCCTGGATGCTTGCAGCGAGAAAGGAAACCTCTTATAATGAAAACTGGAGAGAAGCTTTCAGAGAACCTGGTTTGTGATGTGTGTATTCATCTCATAGAGTTAAATCATTCTTTGCATTGAGCAGTTTGAAATCACTCTTTCTGTGGAAACTGAGAAAGGACATTTGGGAACACTCTTAAGAATATGCTGAAAAACAAATACCCTCCAATAAAAACCATAAGGAAATCTTCTGTGAAACTGCTCTAGGTAACATGCATTCCACTCACACTTTTTCGCTTCCGTTTTCATTGACCAGTATTCTAACACTGTTTTAGGTGAGTCAGCTAAGGGGTATGCAGGAGCCCTTTGAGGCTTACAGTGAAAAGGAAAATAACTTCAGACAGATACTGGAGAAAAGATTTCCGTGGAGCTGCTTTGTTATGTGTGCATTCCACTCACAGAGTTATACCTTTCTTCTCATAGTGGACGAGGGAATCCCACTTGGAGAATAAGCTACCACAGGACATTTGGGAGTGTATGGACGGCTATGGTGAAAAAACACGTATCCTTAGATGAAAAATGGAAAGAAGTTTTCTGCGAAACTGCTTTGTGATAGATATGTCTATGCATCTCACATAGATAAAACTTTCTCCCTATTAAGCAGTTTTGAAACTGCGTCATGGACGGATTTGTGAAGGGACATTCGGAAGTACTTTGGTGCTTGAGGTTAAATAGGAGATATCTTCATATCAAAATGGCAGAGAAGTTTTCTGAGAAACTGCGTTGCGATATGTGCTTTTCACAGGGCGGTATACCTTTTTTCTCAAAGCAGTGTTTGAGCACTGCTCCTGTAAAACTGAATAAGTGATATTTTGCAGCACGTTGAAGAGTATGGAAAAAAGTGAAATATCCGGAAATAAAAACCAGAAAGAAACGTTCCAAGAAACTGCTCTCTGGGGTGCGCATTCATTTCAGAGAGTTAAAGCTTCCACTACGTTGCCCAGTTTGGAAACTCTGTCTTTGGGGAATCTGGGAAGGGATATTAAGTGGCGCCCGCATTCTTATGGGGAGAAAGGAAACATCTTCCCATGAGATGTGGATAGAAGCTTTCGGAGAACCTGGTTTGTGATGTGTGTATCCATCTCATAGAGTTAAATCATTCTTTGTATTGAGCAGTTTGAAATTACTGTTTCTGTGCAAACTGAGAAAGGACATTTGGGAACACTCTTAAGAATATGCTGAAAAACAAATACCCTCCAACAAAAACCAGAAGGAAACTTTCTGTCTAACTGCTCTAGGCCACGTGAAGTCCACTCGCACTGTTAAGCTTCTGTTTTCATTGACCAGTATTCTAACACTGTTTTAGGTGAGTCAGCTAAGGGATACTCGGGAGCGCTTAGAGGCTTATGGTGAAAAGGGAAATATCTTCAGCTAGATACTGGTGAGAAGATTTCCGTGGAGCTGCTTTGATACGTGCGCATTCCACTCACAGAGTTATACCTTACTTCTCATAGAGGACGGGGGAATCCCATTTGGAGAATAAGCTACCATGGGACATTTGGGAGTCTATGGACAGCTATGGTGAAAAAGCAAGTATCCTCAGACAAAAAAGAACCTTTCTGTGAAACTGCTTTGTGATAGATATGTGTATGCATCTCACAAAGATGAAACATTTTTCCTATTAGGCAGTTTTGAAAGTGGTTGGTGGACGGATTTGCGAAGGGATATTTGGGAGCACATTCTCGCTTGACATTAAATTGGAAATATCTTCAGATTACAATTGGAGAGAAGATTTCTGAGAATCTGCGGTGTGATGCGTGCATTCCACAGGGCGTTATACCTTTTTTCTCATAGCAGTGTTTGAACACTGTTCCTGTAAAACTGAAAAAGTGATATTTTGCAGCACATTGAAGACTATGGCAAAAAGAGAAATATCTGGAAATAAAGCCCAGAAAGAAGCATTCCAAGAAACTGCTCTCTGACGAGTTCATTCAATTCAGAGAGTTAAAGCTTCCACTACGTTGCCCAGTTTGGAAACTCTGTCTCTGAGGAATCTGTGAAGGGATATTAGGTGGCACCCGGGGCCTTCCAGTGAAAAAGGAAATGACTTCGCATGAAAACTGGTGAGAAGCTTTCGGAGAAACTGCTTTGTGTTGTGTTTATTAATCTCATAGAGCTGAAACATTCTTTGGATGGAGCAGTTTGAAATCATTAATTCTGTGGAACCTGAGAAACGAGATTTGGGAATGCTCTTAAGAATATGATGAAAAAGACACAACCTCCAATAAAAAACAGAAGAAAACTTTCAATTAAACTGCTCTAGGCCACGTGAAGTCCACTCCCACTATTAAGCTTCTGTTTTCATTGGGTAGTATTGTAACACTCTTTTAGGATAGTCAGCTAGGGACACTCGGGAGAGCTTGGAGGCTTATGTTGAAAACGGAAATATCTTCGGATAGATACTGGAGAGGAGATTTTAGAGGAGGTGCTTTTCACGTGTACATTCCACTCACAGAGTGAAACTTTTCTTCTCATAGAGGATTGAGGAATCCCATTTGGAGAAAAGGCTACCAGGGGACATTCGGGGTATACAGGTGGCTATGCTGAAAGAGGAATTATTCTCAGACAAAAAGTGGAAAGAAGCGTTCTCTCCCACTGCTTTGTAATAGATGTGTCTATTCATCTCACTTGGATAAATCTTTCTTCCTATTACGCAGTTTTGAAACTGCGTCGTGGACGGATTCCTGAAGGGACATTCGGGAGCACATTAAAGCTTATGGGGAAATAGGAAATATCACCAGAAAAAAACTGGAGAGAAGCTTTTGGAGAAACCTCTTTGTGATGTCTGCATTCCACCCAGGGAGATATACCTCTTTTTCTTGTAAGACAGTGTTTGAACACTGTTCCTGTAAAACTGAAAAAGGGATATTTTGCAGCGCTTTGAAGAATATGGCCAAAAGTGAAATATCCGGGAATAAAACCCAGAAAACTACATTTCAGGAAACTTCTCTCTGGTGTGTGCATTCATTTTAGAGATTTAAAGTTGACACTCCGTCGCCCAGTTTGGAAACTCTGTCTCTGATTATTCTGTGAAGGGATATTAAGTGGCGCCTGGATGCTTGCGGTGAGAAATGAAACGTCTTATAATGAAAACTGGAGAGAAGCTTTAGGAGAACCTGGTTCGTGTTGTGTGTATCCATCTCAGAGAGTTAAATCATTCTTTGTATTGAGCAGTTTGAAATCACTGTTTCTGTGGAATCAGAGAAAGGACATTTGGGAACACTCTTAAGAATATGCTGAAAAAGAACTACCTTCCAATAAAAACCAGAAGGAAATCTTCTGTGAAATTGCACTAGGTCACGTGGATTCCACTCGCACATTTAAGTTTCTGTTTTCCTTGACCAGTATTCGAACACTATTTTAGGTGAGTCAGCTAAGGGATACTCGGGAGTGCTTTGAGGCTTATGGGGAAAAGGGAAATATCTTCAGAAAGTTACTGGAGAGAAGATTTCCGTGGATCTGCTTTGTTCCGTGGCATTCCACTCACAGAGTTATACCTTTCTTCTCATAGAGGATGGGGGAATTCCATTTGGAGAATAAGCTACCACGGGACTTTTGGGAGTCTATGGACGGCTATGATGAAAAAGCAAGTATCCTCAGACAAAAACTGGAAAGAGGCTTTCTGTGAAACTGCTTTGTGATAGATATGTCTATGCATCTCACATAGATAAAACTTTCTTTCTATTACGCAGTTTTGAATCTGTGACATGGACGGATTTGCGAAGGGACATTCGGGAGTACATTCGTGCTTGACGTTAAATAGGAGATATCTTCAGATAAATACTGGAGAGAAGCTTTCTGAGAAACTGCGTTGTGATGTGTGCATTCCACAGGGCGTTATACCTTTTTTTTTTAATAGCAGTGTTTGAGCACTGTTCCTGTAAAACTGAAAAAGTGATATTTTCCGAGGAGCTCCTTTGTAATGTGAATATTCCTCTCGTCATAGTGTTGATAATGCGTCATAGACGGATTGATATTCATCATAGACAGATTCACGAAGGGTCGTATGAAATAGGAAATATCTTCTGATAAATACTGGAGTGTAACTTTCCGATAGACTGCCTTGTGATGTGTGCATTCCACTCAGAGAACTATACCTCTTTTCTCATAAGGCAGTGTTCGAACACTGTTTCTGTGAAACTGAAAAAGTGATATTTTGCAGCGCATTGAAGACTATGGCAAAAAGTGAAATATCTGTGTGTATTCATCTCATGGTGCTAAATCATTCTTTGGATTGAGAATTGTGAAATCACTGTTTCTGTGGAACCTGAGACAGGATATTTGGGAACACTCTTAAGAATATGCTGGAAAAGACATAACCTTCAGTAAAAACCAGAAGGAAACTTTCTGTGAAACTGCTCTAGGTCACATGAAGTCCAGTAGCACTGTTACGCTTCTGTTTTCATTGGACAGTTTTGTAACACTATTTTCAGTGAGTCAGCCAGGGGACATTGAGGCTTATGGTGAAAACAGAAATATCTACAGACAGATACTGGAGAGAAGATATCCGAAGAGGTGCTTTTGACGTGTACATTCCACTCACAGAGTGAAACCTTTCTTCTCATAGAGTATTGCGGAATCCCATTTGGAGAAAACGCTACCAGGGGTCGTTCAGGAGTAAACAGATGGCTAAAGATAAAAAGGAATTATCCTCAGACAAAAATGGAAAGAGGCATTTTCTCACACTGCTTTGTAATAGATATGTCTACTCATCTCACTTAGATAAATTTTTCTATATATTACACAGTTTTGAAACTGCATCATGGATGGATTCCCAAAGGGACATTCGGGAGCACATTAAGACTTACAGGGAAATAGGAAATATCACCACATAAAAACTGGAGAGGAGCTTTCGGAGAAACCACTTTCTGATGGGAGCATTCCACCCAGGGAGTTTTACCTATTTTCTCGTAAAACAGTGTTTGAACACTGTTCATGTAAAATTGGAAAAGGGATATTTTGCAGCGCTTTGAAGAATATGATGAAACGTGAAATATCCAGGAATAAAACCCAGAAAGCAACATTCCAGGAAACTTCTCTCTGGCGTCAGCATTCATTTCAGAGAGTTAAAGTTGACACTACGTTGCCCAGTTTGGGAACTCTGTCTCTGATTAATCTGTGAAGGGCTATTAAGTGGCGCCCGGATGCTTGCAGTGAGAAAGGAAACCTCTTATAATGAAAACTGGAGAGAAGCTTTAGGAGAACCTGTTTTGTGATGTGTGTATCCATCTCATAGAGTTAAATCATTCTTTGTGTTGAGCAGTTTGAAATCACTGTTTCTGTGGAAACTGAGAAAGGACATTTGGGAACACTCTTAAGAATATGCTGAAAATGAAATACCCTTCAATAAAAACCAGAAGGAAATCTTCTGTGAAATTGCTCTAGGTCACGTGCATTCCACTCGCACATTAAAGCTTCTGTTTTCATTGACCAGTATTCTAACACTACTCAGCTAAGGGATACTCGGGAGCGCTTTGACACTTACGGTGGAAAGGGAAATATCTTCAGATAGATAATGACGAGAAGATTTCCGTGGAACTGCTTTGTTACGTGTGCATTCCACTCACAGAGTTATACATTTCTTCTCAAGGAGGACAGGAGAATCCCATTTGGAGAATAAGCTACCATGGGACATTGGGGAGTATATGGACGGGTATGGTGAAAAAGCAGGTATCCTCAGACAAAAACTGGAAAGAATGTTTCTGTGAAGCTGCTTTGTGATAGATATGTCTATGCATCTCACATATACAAAACTTTCTTTCCATTACACAGTTTTGAATGTGTGTCATGGACGGATTTGCGAAGGAACATTAGAGAGCACATTGGCACTTGACGTTAAATAGGAGATATCTTCAGATAAATACTGGAGAGAAGGTTTCTGAGAAACTGCGTTGTGATGTGTGCATTCCACAGGGTGTTATACCTTTTTGTTTTTAATAGTAGTGTTTAAGCACTGTTCCTGTAAAACTGAAAAAGTGATATTTGGCAGCACGTTGAAGACTATGCCAAAAAGTGAAATATCCGGAAATTAAAACCAGAAAGAAACATTCCAAGAAACTGCTCTCTGCGGTGTACATTCATTTCAGAGTGTTAAACCTTCCACTACGTTGCCCAGTTTGGAAACTGTCCCTGAGGAATCTGGGAAGGGATATTAAGTGTCACCCGGATTCTTGTGGTGAGAAAGGAAACGTCTTCCGATGAAAAGTGGAGAGAAGCTTTCGGAGCAAGTGCTTCGTGATGTGTGTATTCATCTCATAGAGTTAAATCATTCTTTTTATTGAGCAGTCTGAAATCACTGTTTCTGTGGAACCTGAGAAAGGATATTTGGGAACTCTTTTAAGAATATGCTGAAAAAGTAATACCCTCTGACAAAAACCAGAAGGAAACTTTCCGTGAAACTGCTATAGGTCACATGAAATCCATACGCACAGTTAAGCTTCTGTTTTCATTGAGCAATATTCTAACACTGTTTTAGTTGAGTCAGTTAAGGGATACTCGGAAGCACCTTGAGGCTTACGATGAAAAAGGAAATATCTTCCGATAGGTAATGGAGAGAAGATTTCCAAGGAGATCGTTTGTGGCGTGTGCATTCCACTCGTCAGAGAGTTGATACTGCATCATAGACGGATTGATACCCGTCATAAATGGATTCGCAAAGGGACATTCGGAGACACATTCATGCCTCTGGGGAAATAGGAAATATCTTTTCATAAATACTGGAGTGAAGCTTTCCAGACACTGCTTTGTGATGTGTGCCTTCAACTCAGGGAAATATAATTCTTTTCTGATAAGGCGGTGTTCAAACACTGTTCCAGTAAAACTGAAGAAGTGATACTTTGCAGCGCATTGAAGAAAATAGCGAAAAGTGATATATCTGGAAATAAAATCCAGAAAGAAGCGTTCCAAGAAAGAGTTTTCTGACGAGTGCATTCATTTCAGAGAGTGACAACTTCCACTATGTTGCCAGTTTGGAAACTTATTCTTTAGGAATCTGGGAATGGATATTAAGTGGTGCCCGGATTCTTGTGGTGAGAAACGAAACGTCTTCCGATGAGAACTGAAGAGAAGCTTTCAGAGCAAGAGCTTTGTGCTGTGTGTATTCATCTCATAGAGTTTAATCATTCTTTGGATTGAGCAGTTTGCAATCACTGTTTCTGTGGAACCTGAGAAAGCACATTTAGGAACACTCTAAAGAATATGCTGAAAAAGACATAACCTCCTATAAAAACCAGAAGGAAACTTTCTGTGAAACTGCTCTAGGTCACGTGAAGTCCACTCGCACTGTTAAGCTTCTTTTTTCTTTGGGCAGTATTCTAACACTGTTTTAGGTTAGTCAGCAAAGGGACACTCGGGAGCACTTTGAGGCTTATGGTGAAAACGGAAATATCTTCAGACATATACTGGAGAGAAGATTTCCGAGGAGGTACTTTTGACGTGCACATTCCACTTACAGTGTGAAACCTTTCTTCTCATAAAGGATTGGGGAATCCCATTTGGAGAAAACGCTACCAGGGGAATTCAGGAGTATACAGATGGCTATGGTTTAAAAGGAATTATCCTTAGAAAAAACTGGAAAGAAGCGTTCTCTCACACTGCTTTGTAATAGATATGTCTATTCATCTCACTTAGATAAATCTTTCTTTCTATTATGCAGTTTTGAAACTGTGTCATGGATGGATTCCCAAAGGGACATTCGGGAGCACTTTAAGGCTTATGGGAAAATAGGAAATATCACCAGAAAAAAACTGGAAAGAAGCTTTCGGAGAAAACGCTTTGTGATGTGTGCATTCCACCCAGGGAGTTATACCTCTGTTCTCGTAAGACAGTGTTTCAACACTGTTCCTGTAAAACTGAAAAAGGGATATTTTGCTGCACTTTGAAGAATATGGTGAAAAGTGAAATATCTGGGAATAACACCCAGAAAGCAGCGTTCCAAGAACCTCTCTCTGACGTGTGCATTCATTTCAGAGAGTTAAAGTTGACACTACGTCACCCAGTTTGGAAACTCTGTCTCTGATTAATCTGTGAAGGGATATTAAGCTGAGCCTAGATGCTGGTGGTGAGAAAGGAAAAGTCTTATAATGAAAACTGGAGAGAAGCTTTGGGAGAATCTGATTTGTGTTGTGTGTATCCATCTCATAGAGTTAAATCATTATTTGTATTGAGTAATTTGAAATCACTGTTTCTTTGGAACTGAGAAAGGACATTTGAGAACACTTTTAAAAATATGCTGAAAAAGAAATACCCTCCAATAAAGACCAGAAGGAAACCTTTTGTGAAACTGCTCCAGGTCACGTGCATTCCACTCGCACATTGAAGCTTCTGTTTTCATTGACGAGTATTCTAACAGAGTTTTAGGTGAATCAGCTAAGGGATACTCGGAAGAGCATTGAGGCTTACAGTGAAAATGGTAATATCTTCCCATAGATACTGGAGAGAAGATTTCAGAGGAGCTGCTTTGTTACATGTGCATTCCACTCACAGAGTTATACCTTTCTTCTCATAGAGGATGGGGAAATTCCATTTGGAGAATAAGCTACCACGGGACTTTTGGGAGTCTATGGATGGCTAAGGTAAAAAAGCAAGTATCCTCAGACAAACACTGGAAAGAAGATTTCTGTGAAACTGCTTTGTGATAGATATGTCTATGCATCTCACATAGATAAAACTTTCTTCCTATTATGCAGTTTTGAAACTGCGTCATGGAGGGATTTGCAAAACGACATTCGGGAGCACATTCAAGCTTGACGTTAAATAGGAGATATCTTCAGATAAAAACTGGAGAGAAGCTTTCTGAGAACCTCCGTTGTGATGTGTGCATTCCACAGGATGTTATACATTTTTTCTCACAGAAGTGTTTGAGCACTGTTCCTGTGAAACTGAAAAAGTGATATTTTGCAGCGCGTTGAAGACTCTGGTAAAAAGTGAAATATCCAGAAATAAAAACCAGAGAGAAAAGATCCAAGAAACTGTTCTTTGGGGTATACATTCATTTCAGAGATGTAAAGCTTCCACTACGTTGCCCAGTTGGAAAACTCTGTTTTTGAGGAATCTGGGAAGGGATATTAAGTGGTGCCCGGATTCTTTTTTTTTTTTTTTTTTTTTTTTGAGACGGAGTCTCGCTCTGTCGCCCAGGCTGGAGTGCAGTGGCCAGATCTCAGCTCACTGCAAGCTCCGCCTCCCGGGTTTACGCCATTCTCCTGCCTCAGCCTCCCAAGTAACTGGGACTACAGGCGCCCGCCATCTCGCCCGGCTAGTTTTTTGTATTTTTTTTAGCAGAGACGGGGTTTCACCGTGTTCGCCAGGATGGTCTCGATCTTCTGACCTCGTGATCCACCCGTCTCGGCCTCCCAAAGTGCTGGGATTACAGGCTTGAGCCACCGCGCCCGGCCTAGTGGTGCCCGGATTCTTGTGGTGAGAAAGGAAATGTCTTCTGATGAGAAGTGGAGAGAAGCTTTCGGAGCAAGTGCTTTGTGATGTGTGTATTCATCTCATACAGTTAAATCATTCTTTGGAATGAGCAGTTTGAAATCAAAGTTTCTCTGGATCCTGAGAAAGGATATTTGGGCACCCTCTTAAGAATATGCTGAAAAAGTAATACCCTCAATAAAAACCAGAAGGAAACGTTCTGTGAAACTGCTCTAGGTCACATAAATTACATTTGCACAGTTAAGCTTCTGTTTTCATTGAGCAGTATTCTAACACTGTCTTAGGTTAGTCAGCTAAGGAATACTAGGGAGTGCCTTGAGGCTTACGGTGAAAACGGAAATATCTTCAGATGGATATTGGAGAGACGATTTTTGAGGAGCTCCTTTGTGACATGTGCATTCCACTCGTCATAGTGTTGATACTGCATCATAGACGGATTGATACACGTCATAGACGGAATCGTGAAGGAACATGCGGAGACACATTCAGGCCTGTGGGGAAATAGGAAATATCTTCTGATAAATACTGGAGTGAAGCTTTCTGAGAGACTGCTTTGTGATTTGTGCATTCCACTCAGGAAATTATACCTGTTTTTTCATAAGGCCTGTTTGAACAGTGTTCCTTTAAAACTGAAAAAAGTGATATTTTGCAGCACATTGAAGACTATGGTGAAAAGCAAAATATCTGGAAATAAAACCCAGAAAGAAGCGTTCCACGTAACTGCTCTCTGACGAGTGCATTCATTTCAGAGAGTTAAAGCTTCCACTACGTAGCCCAGTTTGGAAACTCTGTCTTTGAGGAATCTGTGAAGTGATATTAAGTGGCACCCAGAGGCTTCCGGTGAGAAAGGAAACGTCTTCGCATGAAAACTGGTGAGAAGCTTTCAGAGAAACTGCTTTGTGCTGTGTGTATTCCTCTCATAGAGTTGAATCGTTCTTTGGATTGAGCAGTTTCAAATCACTGTTTCTGTGGAACCTGAGAAAGGACACTTGGGAACGCTCCAAAGAATATGCTAAAAAAGACATAACCTCCAATAAAAACCAAATGGAAACTTTCTGTAAAACTGCTCTAGGTCACGTGAACTCCACTCGACCTGTTAATCTTCTGTTTTCATTGGGCAGTATTCTAAGACTGTTTTAGGTGAGTCAGCTAAGGGACACTCAGGAGGACTTTGAGGCTTATGTTTAAAACAGAAATATCTGCAGATAGATACTGTAGAGAAGATTTCCGAGGAGGTGCTTTTGACATGTACATACCACTCACTGAGTAAAACCTTTCTTCTCATAGAGGATTTGGGAATCCCGTTTGTAGAAAACGCTACCAGGGGACATTCAGGAGTATACAGATGGCTATGGTGAAAAAGGAATTATTCTCAGACAAAAACTGGAAATAACGTTCTCTCACACTGCTTTGTAATAGATATGTATATTCATCTCACTTAGAGAAATCTTTCTTTCTATTACGCAGTTTTGAAACTGCGTCATAGATGGATTCCCAAAGGGACATTTTGGAGCACATTAAGGCTTATGGAGAAGTAGGAAATATCACCAGATAAAAACTGGAGAGGAGCTTTCGGAGAAACCGCTTTGTGATGTGTGCATTCCACCCAGGGAGTTATAACAGTTTTCTCCTAAGACAGTGTTTGAACACTGTTCCTGTAAAACTGAAAAAGGGATATATGCAGCGCTTTGAAGACTATGGCAAAAAGTGAAATATCCGGAAATAAAAATCAGAAGGAAACGTTCCAAGAAATTGCTCTCTGGAATGTGCTTTCATTTCAGAAAGTTAAAGCTTCCACTACGTTGCCCACTTTGGAAACTCTGTCATTGAGGAATGTTGGAAGGGATATTAAGTGATGCCCAGAGGCTTCCGGTGAGAAACGAAACGTCTTTGCATGAAAACTGGTGAGAAGCTTTCAGAGCAAGTGCTTTGTGCTGTGTGTATTCGTCTCATAGAGTTGAATCATTCTTTGGATTGAGGTGTTTGAAATCACTGTTTCTGTGGAACCTGAGAAAAGACATTAGGGAACACTCTTAAGAAAATGCTGAAAAACACATAACCTCCCATAAAAACCAGAAGGAAACTTTCTGTGAAACTGCTCTAGGTCACGTGAAGTCCACTAGCACTGTTAAGCTTCTGTTTTCATTGGACAGTATTCTAACACTGTTTTAGGTTAGTCAACTAAGGGAGATTCGGGAGCGCTTTGAGGCTTATGGTGAAAACAGAAATATCCTCAGATAGATACTGGAGAGAAGATTTCTGAGGAGATGTTTTGATGTGTACAATCCACTCAGAGTGAAACCTTTCTTCTCATAGAGGATTGGGGAATCCTGTTTGGAGAAAACGCTACCAGGGGACATTCAGGAACATACAGATGGCTATGGTGAAAAAGGAATTATCTTTAGACAAAAACTGGAAAGAAGCGTTCTCTCACACTGCTTTGTAATAGATATGTCCATTCATCTGACTTAGATAAATCTTTCTTTCTATTTCACAGTTTTGAAACTGTGTCATGGATGGATTCCCGAAGGGACATGCAGGAGCACATTAAGGCTTGTGGGGAAACAGGAAATATCACCAGATAAAAACTGGAGAGGAGCTTTCGGAGAAACCGCTTTGTGATGTGTGCATTCCACCCAGGGAGTTATACCTCTTTTCTCATAAGAGAGTGTTTGAACACTGTTCCTGTAAAACTAAAAAAGGGATATTTTGCAGAGCTTTGAAGAATATTGTGAAAAGTGAAATATCCAGGAATAAAATCCAGAAAGCAACGTTCCAAGAAACCTTTCTCTGGTGTGTGCATTCATTACAGAGAGTTAAAGTTGACACTACGTTGCCCAGTTTCGTAACGCTGTAACTGATTAATCTGTGAAGGGATATTAAGTGGTGCCCGGATGCTTGTGTTGAGAAAGGAAACGTCTTATAATGAAAACTGGAGAGTAACTTTGGAAGAACCTGGTTTGTGATGTGTATATCCATCTCATAGAGTTAAATAATTCTTTGTATTGAGCAGTTTGAAATCACTGTTTCTGTGGAAAATGAGAAAGGATATTTGGGAACACTCTTAAGAATATGCTGAAAAAGAAATGCCCTCCCATAAAAATCAGAAGGAAACCTACTCTGCAACTGCTCTCTGTCACGGGTCTTCCACTCACACATTTAAGCTTCTGATTTCATTTACCAGTATTTTAACACTGTTTTAGGTGAGTCTGCTAAGGGATACTGCGGAGTGGTTTGAGGCTTATGGTGAAGGGGGAAATATCTTCAGATAGATACTGGAGAGAAGATTTCTGAGGAGCTTGTTTGTTACGTGTGCATTCCACTCACAGAGTTATACCTTTCTTCTCATAGAGGACGGTGGAATCCCATTTGGAGAATAAGCTACCACGGGACATTTCGAAGTATATGGAAGGCTATGGTGAAAAAGCAAGTATACTCAGACAAAAACTGGAAAGAAGATTTCTGTGAAACTGCTTTGTGATAAATATGTCTATGCATCTCACATAGATAAATCTTTCATCCTATTACGCAGTTTGAAACTGTATTATGGACGGATTTGTGAAGGGACATTGGAGAGCATGCTCACGCTTGACTTTAACAGGAGATATCTTCAGATAAAAACTGGAGAAAAGCTTTCTGTGAAACTGCGTTGGGATGTGTGCATTCCACAATACGTTATACCTTTTTTCTCATAGCAATGTTTGAGCACTGTTCCTGTAAAACTGAAAAAGTGATATTTGGCAGCGCGTTGAAGACTATTTCAAAAAGTGAAATATCCGGAAATAAAAAGCAGAAAGAAATGTTCCAAGAAACTGCTCTCTGGGGTGTGCATTCATTTCAGAGAGTTAAAGGTTCCACTACATTGTCCAGTTTGGAAACTCAGTCTTTGAGGAATTTCGGAAGGGATATTAAGTGACACCTGGATTCTTGTGGTGAGAAAGGAAACGTCTTCCGATAAGAAGTGCAGAGAAGCTTTCGGAGCAAGTGCTTTGTGATGTGTGTATTCATCTCATAGAGGTAAATCATTCTTTGGATTGAGCACTTTGAAATCACTGTTTCTGTGGAACCTGAGAAAGGATATTTGGGAACGCTCTTAAGAATATGCTGAAAAAGTAATACCCTGTGATAAAAACCAGAAGGAAATGTTCTGGGAAACTGCTCTGGTTCACGTGAATTGTATTCGCACAGTTAAGCTTCTGTTTTCATTGAGCAGCATTTTAACACTGTTTTAGGTGAGCCAGCTAAGGAATACTCAGGAGCACCTTGAGGCTTACGGTGAAAACGGAAATATCTTCCGTTAGATACTGGAGAGAAGATTTCCGAGGAGCTCCTTTGTGACGGTGCATTCCACTCGTCATAGTGTTGATACTGCATCATACACGGATTGATACTCGTCATAGACAGATTCACGAAGGACATTTGCGCTTGACGTGAAATAGGAGATATCTTCAGATAAAAACTGGAGAGAAGCTTTCTGAGAAACTGCGTTGTGATGCGTGTATTCCAGAGGGCGTTATACCTTTTCTCTCATAGCAGTGTTTGAGCACTGTTCCTGTAAAACTGATAAAGTTATATATTTTAATACGTTGAAGACCATGGCAAAAAGTGAAATATCTGGAAATAAAAACCAGAAAGAAACGTTCCAAAAAACTGCTCTGTGGGGTGTGCATTCATTTCAGAGAATTAAAGCTTCCACTACGTTGCACAGTTTGAAAAGTCTGTCTTTGAAGAATATGGGAAGGGATATTAAATGGCACCCATATTCTTGTGGTGAAAAAGGAAACGTCTTCCAATGAGAAGTGGAGAGAAGCTTTTGGAGCAAGTCCTTTCTGATGTGTGTATTCATCTCATAGAGTTAAATCATTCTTTGGATTGAGCAGTTTGAAATCACTGTTTCTGTGGAACCTGAGAAAGGATATTTGGGAACGCTCTTAAGAATATGTTGAAAGAGCAATACCCTGTGATAAAAACCAGAAGGAAATGTTCTGGGAAACTGCTCTGGGTCATGTGAATTGTATTCGCACAGTTAAGCTTCTGTTTTCATTGAGCAGTATTCTAACACTGTTTTAGGTGAGCCAGCTTAGTGATACACGGGAGCACCTTGAGTCTTACAGTGAAAACGGAAATATCTTCTGATAGATACTGGAGAGAAGATTTCCAAGGAGCTCTTTTGTGACGTTTGCATTCCACTCGTCATAGTGTTGATACTGTATCATAGATGGATTGATACTCGTCATAGACGGATTCACGAAGCACATTCGTGCTTGATGTTAAATAGGAGATATCTTCAGATGAAAACTGGAGAGAAGCTTTCTGAGAAACTGCGTTGTGATGTGTGCATTCCACAGGGCATTATACCTTTTTCTCATAGCAGAGTTTGAGCACTGTTCCTGTAAAACTGAAAAAGTGATATTTTGCAGTACGTTGAAGACTATGGCAAAAAGTGAAATATCCGGAAAGAAAAACCAGAAAGAAACGTTCCAAGAAACTGCTCTTTGTAGTGTGCATTCATTTCAGGGAGTTAAAGTTGACACTACGTTGCCCAGTTTCTTAACTCTGTCTCTGATTAATCTGTGAAGGGATATTAAGTGGTGCACGGATGCTTGCGGTGAGAAAGGAAAAGTCTTATAATGAAAACTGGAGAGAAGCTTTCGGAGACCCTGGTTTGTGATGTGTGTATTCATCTCATAGAGTTAAATCATTCTTTGTATTGAGCAGTTTGAAATCCCTGTTTCCATGGAAACTGAGAAAGGACATTTGGGAACAGTCTTAAGAATATGCTGAAAAAGAAATACCATCCAATAAAAACCAGAAGGAAGCCTTCTGAGAAACTGCTCTAGGTCAGATACATTCCACTCGCACTGGTAAGCTTCTCTTTTCATTGATTAGTATTATAACACTGTTTTAGGTGTGTCAGCTAAATGATACTCGGAAGGGCTTTGAGGCTTATGGTGAAAAAGAAAATATCTTCCAATAGATACTGGAGAGAAGATTTCTGAGGAGCTTGTTTGTTACGTGTGCATTCCACTCACAGAGTTATACCTTTCTTCTCATAGAGGACGAGGGAATCCCATTTGGAGAATAAGCTACCATGGGACATTTTGGAGTCTAGGGTCGTCTATGGTGAAAAAGCAAGTATCCTCAGACAAAAACTGGAAAGAAGATTTCTGTGAAACTGCTTTGAGATAGATATGTCTATGCATCTCACATAGATAAAGCTTTCTTTCTATTACGCAGTTTCGAAACAGCGTCATGGTTGGATTTGTGAAGGGACATTCGGGAACACATTCGTGGTTGACGTTAAATAGGAGATATCTTCAGATAGAAACAGGAGAGAAGCTTTCTGAGAAACTGGGTTGTGATGTGTGCATTCCACAGGGCCTTATACCTTTTTTCTCATAGCAGTGTTTGAGCACTGTTCCTGTAAAACTGAAATATTGATATTTGGCAGTGCATTGCAGACTATGGCAAAAAGGGAAATATTCGGAAGGAAAAACCAGGAAGAAACATTTCAAGAAACTGCTCTCTGGGCTGTGCATTCATTTAAGAGAGTTAAACCTTCCAGTACTTTGCCCAGTTTTGAGACTCTGTCTTTGAGGAATCTGGGAAGGGATATTAAGTGGTGCCTGGATTCTTCTGCTGAGAAAGGAAATGTCTTCTGATGAGAAGTGGAGAGAAGCTTTCAGAGCAAGTGCTTTGTAATGTGTGTATTCATCTCATAGAGTTAAATCATTCTTTGGAATGAGCAGTTTGAAATCACTGTTTCTGTGGAAACTGTGAAAGGATATTTGGTAATGCTCTTAAGAATATGCTGAAAAAGTAATACCCTCTGATAAAAACCAGAAGGAAACGTTCTGTGAAACTGTTCTAGGTCGTGTGAATGCATTTGCACAGTTAAGCTTCTGTTTTCATTGAGCAGTATTCTAACACTGTTTTAGGTGAGTCAGCTAAGGCACACTCGGGAGTGCCTTGAGGTTTACGGTGAAAAGGGCAATATCTTCTGATAGATAGAGGAGGGAATATTTTGGAGGAGCACCTTTGTGACTGTGCATTCCATTCATCATAGTGTTGATACTGCATCATAGACGAATTGATACTAGTCATAGATGGATTCGCAAAGGGACATTCAAAGACACATTCAGGTCTGTGCGGTAATAGGAAATATTGTCTGATAAATACTGGAGTGAAGCTTTCCAGACACTGTTTTCTGATGTGTGCATTCCACTCAGGGAATTACAGTTCTTTTCTCCTAAGGCAGTGTTCGAACACTGTTCCTGTAAAACTGAAAAAGTGATATTTTACAGCACATTGAAGACTATGGTGAAAAGTGAAATATATGGAAATAAAACCCAGAAAAAAGCGTCCCAAGAAACTGCTCTCTGACGAGTGCATTCATTTCAGAGAGTTAAAGCTTCCACTACGTTGCCTAATTAGGAAACTCTGTCTTTGAGGAATCTAGGAAGGGATATTAAGTGACGTACGGAGGCTTCTGGTGAGAAAGGAAAAGTCTTTGCATGAAAACTGGTGAGAAGCTTTCGGAACAAGTTCTTTGTGATGTGTGTATTCATCTCATAGAATTGAATCATTCTTTGGATTGACCAGTTTGAAATCACTGTTTCTTTGGAACCTGATAAAGGATATTTGGGAACACTCTTAAGAATACAGTGAAAAAGACATTACCTCCAATAAAAACCGGAAGGAAACTTTCTGTGAAACTGCTCTAGGTCACGTGAAGTCCACTCCCACTGTTAACCTTCTCTTTTCATTGGGCAGCATTCTAACACTGTTATAGGTGAGTCAGCTAAGGGACTCTCGGGAGGGCTTTGAGGCTTATGGTGAAAACCGAAATATCTTCAGATAGACACTGGAGAGAAGACTTCCGGGGAGGTGCTTTTGACGTGTACATTCCACTCAGAGAGTGAAACGTTTCTTCTCATACAGGATTGGGGCATCTCATTTGGTAGAAAACGCTACCAGGGGACTTTCAGGAGTATACAGATGGCTATGGTGAAAAACAAATTATCGTCAGTCAAAACTTGAAAGAAGTGTCCTCTCACACTGTTTTGTAATAGATATGTCTATTCATCTCACTTACATAAATATTTCCTTCTATTACACAGTTTTGAAACTGCATCAGGGACGGATTGCTGAAGGAACATTCGGGAGCACATTAAGGCTTATGGGGAAATAGGAAATATCACCAGATAAAACTGATAGAAGCTTTCAGAAAATCCGCTTTGTGAGGTGTGCATTCCACCCAGGGAGTTATACCTCTTTTCTCGTAAGACAGTGTTTGAATACTGTTCCTGTAAAACTAAAAACGGGATATTTCACAGTGCTTTGACGAATTTGGTGAAAAGTGAAATATCTGGGAATAAAACCCAGAAAGCAACGTTCGAAGAAACATCTCTCTGGCTTGTGCATTCATTTCAGAGAGTTAAAGATGACACTGCATTGCCCAGTTTGGAAACTCTGTCTCTGATTAATCTGTGAAGGGATATTAAGTGGCGCCCAGATGCTTGCAGTGAGAAAAGAAAGGTCTTATAATGAAAACTAGAGAGAAGCTTTCAGGGAAAATAGTTTGTGAAGTGTGCATCCATCTCATAGAGTTAAATCATTGTTTGTATTGAGCAGTTTGAAATCCCTGTTTCTGTGTAAACTGAGAAAGGATATTTGGGAACACTCTTAAGAATATGCTGAAAAAGAAATACCCTCCAATAAAAACCAGTAGGAAACCTTCTGAGAAACTGCTCTAGGTCACGTGCATTCCACTCGCACTGGTAAGCTTCGGTTTTCATTGACCAGTATTCTAACACTGTTATAGGTGAGTCTTCACTCACAGCATTATACCTTTCTTTTCATAAAGGATGGGGGAATCCCATTTGGAGAATAATCTACCATGGGACATTGGGAAATATACAGATGGCTATGGTGAAAAAGCTTGTATCCTCAGACAAAACTGAAAAGAAGCCTTCTGTGAAACTGCTTTGCGATAGATATGTCTATGCATCTCACATAGATAAAACTTTTTTCCTGTTACGCAATTTTGAAAGTTCGTAATGGACAGATTTCTGAAGGGACATTCGGGAGCACATTCACACTTGACATTAAATAGCAGATATCTTCAGATAAAAACTGGAGAGAAGGTTTCAGATAAATTGCGTTGTGATGTGTGCATTCCACATTGCTTTATAACTTTCTCCTCACAGCAGTGTTTGAGCACTGTTCCTGTGAAACTGAAAATGTGATATTTGGCAGCACTTTGAAGACTATGGCAAAAAGTGAAATATCCGGAAATGAAAACCAGAAAGAAACGTTCCAAGAATCTGCTTTCTGGGGTGTGCATTCATTTCAGAGAGTTAAAGCTTTCACTACATTGCCCAGTTTGGATAGTCTGTCTTTGAGGAATCTGGGAAGGGATAGTAAGTGGCACCCGGATTCTTGAGGTGAGAAAGGAAACATCTTCCAATGAGAAGTGGAGAGAAGCTTTCAGAGCAAGTGCTTTGGATTGTGTGTATTCTTCTCATACAGTTAAATGATTGTTTGGATTGAGCAGTTTGAAATCACTGTTTCTGTGGAACCTGAGAAAGGATATTTGGGAATTCTCTTAAGAATATGCTGAAAAAGTAATAGCCTAAGATAAAAACGAGAAGGAAAAGTTCTGTGAAACTATGCTAGGTTACATGAATTGCTTTCGTTCAGTTAAGCTTCTGTTTTCATTGAGCAGTACTCTAATACTGTTTTAGGTGAGTCACCTAAGGGATACTTGGGAGCACGTTGAGGCTTAGGATGAAAACATAAATGTCTTCAGATAGATACTGGAGAGAAGATTTCCGAGGAGCTCCTTTGTGACATGTGCTTTCCACTTATCATAGGGTTGATACTGCATCATAGACTGATTGATACTCGTCATAGATGGATTTGCGAAGGGACATTTTGAGACACATTCAGGCCTGTGGAGAAATAGGAAATATCTTCTGATAAATACTGGAGTGAAGCTTTCCGAGAGACTGCTCTGTGATGTGTTTATTCCACCCAGGGAGTTATACTTCTTTTCTCGTAAGACAGTGTTTGAACACTGTTCCTGTAAAACTGGAAAAGGGATATATTGCAGCGCTTTGAAAAATATGGCGAAAAGTGAAATATCCAGGAATAAAACCCGGGAAAAAAGGTTCTAAGAAACTTCTCTCTGGAGTCTGCATTCATTTCAGAGAGTTAAAGTTGACACTAGTTTGCCGAGTTTGGAAACTCTGTCTCTGATTAATCTGTGAAGGGATATTAAGTGGCGCCTGGATGCTTGCGGTGAGAAAGGAAAAGTCTTATAATGAAAACTGGAGAGAAGCTTTGGGAGAACCTGGTTTGTGATGTGTGTATTCATCTCATAGAGTTAAATCATTCTTTGTATTGAGCAGTTTGAAATCTCTGTTTCTGTGGAAACTGAGAAAGGACATTTGGGAACACTCTTAAGAATATGCTGAAAAAGAAATACCCTCCAATAAAAACCAGAAGGAAACCTTCTGTCAAACTGCTCTAGGTCACGTGCATCCCACTCGGACATCTAAGCTTCTGTTTTCATTGACCAGTATTCTAACACTGTTTTAGGTGAGTCAGCTAAGGGATACTTGGGAGCGCTTTAAGGCTCATGGGGAAAAAGGAAATGTCTTCAGATAGATACTAAAGAGAAAATTTCCGTGGAGCTGCTGTGTTACGTGGCATTCCAATCACAGAGTTATACCTTTCTTCTCATAGAGGACGGGGGAATCCCATTTGGGGAACAAGCTACCATGGTACATTGGGGAGTCCATGGACGGCTGTGGTGAAAAAACAAGTATCCTCTGACAAAAACTGGAAAAAAGCTTTCTGTGAAACTGCTTTGTGATAGATATGTCTATGCATCTCACATTGATAAAACTTTCTTTCTGTTACACAGTTTTGAAAGTGCGTCATGGACGGATTTGCAAAGGAACATTCGGGAGCACATTCGCGCTTGACGTTAAATAGGAGATATCTTCAGGTGAAAACTGGAGAGAACCTTTCTGGGAAACTGCGTTATGATGTGTGCATTCCACAGGGCATTATACCTTTTTTCTTATAGCAGTGTTTGAGCACCGTTCCTGTAAAACTCAAAAATTGATATTTGGCAGTGCTTTGAAGGCTATAGCACAATGTGAAATATCTGGAAAAAAACCAGAATGAAACATTCCAAGAAACTGCTCTTTATAGTGTGCATTCATTTCAGAGAGTTAAAGCTTCCACTACGTTGCCCAGTTCGGAAACTGTCTTTGAGGAATCTGGGAAGGGATATTAAGTGGTGCCCAGAGGCTTCAAGTGAGAAATGAAACGCCTTTGCATGACAACTGGTGAGAAGTTTTCAGAGCAAGTGCTTTGTGATGTGTGTATTCAACTCATAGAGTTAAATCATTCTTTGGATTGAGTAGTTTGCAATCACCATTTCTGTGGAACCTGAGAAAGGACATTTGGGAATGCTCTTAAGAATATGCTGAAAAAGTAATACCTCTGATAAAAACCAGAAGGAAACATTCTGTGAAACTGCTCTAGGTCACGTGAATTGCATTCAAACAGTTAAGCTTCTGTTTTCACTGAGCAGTACTCTAACACTGATTTAGGTGAGTCAGCTAAGAGACCCTCTGGAGCTCTTTGAGGCTTACGGTGAAAACGGTAATATCTTCAGATAGATACTGGAGAGAAGATTTCCGAGGAGCTCCTTTGTGACATGTGCATTCTAATCGTCATACTGTTGATTCTACATCATAGAGGTATTGATACTCATCATAGACGGATTCACGAAGGGACATTCGGAGACACGTTCAGGCCTGTGGGGATATAGGAACTATCTTCTGATAAATACTGGAGTGAAGCTTCCGAGAGACTGCTTTGTAATGTGTGCATTCCACTCAGGGAATTATACCTCTTTTCTCATAAGGCAGTGTTTCAACACTGTTCCTGTAAAACTGAAAAAGTGATATTTTGCAGTGCATTGAAGACTACGGCAACAAGTGAAATATCTGGAAATAAAACCCAGAAAGAAGCATTCCAAGAAACTGCTCTCTGACGCGTGCATTCACTTCAGAGAGTTAAGGCTTCCACTACATTGCCCAGTTTGGAAAGTCTGTCTTTGAGGAATCTGGGAAGGGATATTAAGTGGCGCCTAGAGGCTTCCGGTGAGAAAGGAAACGTCTTCGCATGAAAAATGTTGAGAAGCTTTCAGAGCAACTGCTTTGTGCTGTGTGAATTCATCTCATAGTGTTGAATCATTTTTTGGGTTGAGGAGTTTGAAATCACTGTTTCTGTGGAAGCTGAGAAAGGACATTTGGGAACACTCTTAAGAATATGCGGAAAAAGACATAACCTCCACTGAAAACCAGATGGAAACTTTCTGTGAAAATGCTCCAGGACACGTGAAGTCCACTTGCACTGTGAAGTGTCTGTTTTCATTGGGCAGTATTCGAACACTGTTTTACGTGAGTCAGCTAAGGAACACTCTGGAGCGCTTTGAGGCTTATGGTGAAAATGGAAATATCTTTAGATAGATACTTGAGAGAAGATTTCTGAGGAGGTGCTTTTGACGTGTACATTCCACTCACAGAGTGAAACCTTTCTTCTCATAGAGAATTTTGGAATCCCGTTTGTAGAAAATGCTACCAGGGGACATTCGGGAGTATACAGATGGCTATGATATTAAAGGAATTATCCTCAGGCAAAAACTGGAAAGAAATATTCTCTCACCCTGCTTTGTAATAGATATGTCTATTCATCTCACTTAGATAAATCTTCCTTTCCATGACGCAGTTTTGAAACTGCGTCATGGGCGGATTCCCGAAAGGACTTTCGGAAGCACATTAAGGGTTATGGGGAAAAAGGAAATATCACCAGATAAATACTGGAGAGGAGCTTTCGGACAAACCACTTTGGGATGTATGCCTTCCACCCAGGGAGTTATACCACTTTCTCATAAGACAGTGTTTGAGCACTGTTCCTGTAAAACTGAAAAAGGGATATTTTGCAGCACTTTGAAGAATATGATGAACAGTGAAATATCCAGGAATAAAACCCCAAAAGCAACATTCCCAGAAACTACTCTCTGACGTGTGCATTCATTCCAGAGAATTAAAGTTGACACTACGTTGCCCACTTTGGAAACTCTGCCTCTGATTAATCAGCGAAGTGATACTAACTGGCGAGCAGATGCCTGCGGTGAGAAAGGAAACGTCTTAAAATGACATATGGAGAGAAGATTTGGGAGAACCTGGTTTGTGATGGGTGTATCTCATCTCAGTTAAATCATTCTTTGTATTGAGCAGTTTGAAATCACTGATTCTATGGAAACTGAGAAAGGACATTTTGGAACACTCCTAAGAATATGCTGAAAAAGAAATACACTCCAATAAACACCAGAAGGAAAACTTCTGTGAAACTGCTCTCTGTCACGTGTCTTCCACTCACACATTAGGCTTCTGATTTCATTTACCACTATTTTAACACTGTTTTTGGTGAGTCAGCTAAGGGATACTCCGGAGTGCTTTGAGGCTTATGGTGAAAGGGGAGATATCTTCATATAGATACTGGAGAGATTTCCGTGGAGCTGCTTTGTTACGTGTGCATTCCACTTAAAGAGTTATACCTTTCTTCTCATAGAGGACAGGGGAATCCCATTTGGAGAATAAGCTACCACGGGACATTTCAAAGTATATGGAAGGCTATGGTGAAAAAGCAGGCATCCTCAGACAAAAACTGGAAAGAAGATTTCTGTGAAACTGCTTTGTGGTAAATATGTCTATGCATCTCACATAGATAAATCTTTCTTCCTATTACACAGTTTTCAAAGTGCGTCATGGATGGATTTGCGAAGGGACATTCGGGAGAACGTTTGCGCTTGACGTTAAATAGGAGATATCTTCAGATAAAATCTGGAGGGAAGCTTTCTGAGAAACTGCGTTGTGATGTGTGCATTGCACAGTACGTTATACCTTTTTTCTCATAGCAATGTTTGAGCCTGTTCTTGTAAAACTGAAAAAGTGGTATTTGGCAGCGCATTGAAGACTATGGCCAAAAGTGAAATATCCGGAAATAAAAACCAGAAAGAAACGTTCCAAGAAACTGCCCTCTGGGGTGTGCATTCATTTCAGAGAGTTAAAACTTCCACTACGTTGTCCAGTTTGGAAACTCTTTCTTTGAGGAATCTGGGAAGGGATATTAAATGGCGCCCATATTCTTGTGGTGAGAAAGGAAACGTCTTCTGATGAGAAGTGGAGAGAAGCTTTCGGAGCAAGTGCTTTGTGATGTGTGTATTCATCTCGTAGAGTTAAATCATTCTTTGGATTGAGCAGTTTGAAATCACTGTTTCTGTGGAATCTGAGAAAGGATATTTGGGAACGCTCTTAAGAATATGCTGAAAGAGTAATACCTTCTGATAAAATCCAGAAAGAAATGTTCTGGGAAACTGCTCTGGGTCACGTGAATTGTATTCACACTGTTAAGCTTCTGTTTTCATTGAGCAGTGTTCTAACACTATTTTAGGTGAGCCAGCTAAGAAATACTCAGGAGCACCTTGAGGCTTATGGTGAAAACGGAAATATCTTCAGATAGATACTGGAGGGAAGATTTCCGACGAGCTCCTTTGTGACATGTGAATTCCACTCGTCATAGTGTTGATACTGCATCATACACGGATTGATACTCGTCATACATGGATTCACGAAGCACATTTGCGCTTGACATTAATTAGGTGATATCTTCAGATAAAAACTGGAGAGAAGCTTTCTGAAAACTGCGTTGTGATGTGTGCATTCCACTGGGCGATATACCTTTTTTCTCATAGCAGTGTTTGAGCACGGTTCCTGTAAAACTGAAAAAGTTATATTTTGCAGTACATTGAAGACTATGGCAAAAAGTGAAATATCCGGAAATAAAAACCAGAAAGAAACGTTCCAAGAAACTGCTCTCTGGGTTGTGCATTCATTTCAGAGAGTTAAAGCTTCCACTACGTTGCCCAGTTTGGAAACTCTGTCTTTGAAGAATCTGGGAAGGGATATTAAATGGCGTCCATATTCTTGTGGTGAGAAAGGAAACATCTTCCGATGAGAAATGGAGAGAAGCTTCCAGAGCCAGTGCTTGTCTGATGTGTGTATTCATCTCATAGAATTAAATCATTCTTTGGATAGAGCAGGTTGAAATAACTGTTTCTGTGGAAACTGAGAAAGGATATTTTTTAACGATCTTAAGAATATGCTGAAAAAGAAATACCCTCCAATAAAAACCAGAAGGAAACATTCTGTGAAACTGCTGTAGGTCACGTGAATTGCATTCACACAGTTAAGCTTCTGTTTTCATTGAGCAGTATTCTAACACTGTTTTAGGTCAGTCCGCTAAGGGATACTAGGGAGTGTCTTGAGGCTGACGGTGAAAAGGGCAATATCTTCCGATAGATACTGGAAAGAAGATTTCCAAGGAGCTCCTTTGTGATGTGTACATTTCACTCGTCGTAGTGTAGATACTGCGTCATAGACGGATTGATACTTGCCATAGAAGGATTCACTAAGTGACATTTGGAGACACATTCAGGCCAGTAGGGAAATAGGAAATATCTTCTGATAAATACTGGGGTGAAGCTTTCTGAGAGATTGCTTTGTGATGTGTGTATTCCACTAAGGGAATTATAGCTCTTTTCTCATAAGGCAGTGTTCGAACACTGTTCCTGTAAAACTGAAAAACTGATATTTTTCAGTACATTGAAGACTATGGCAAAAACTGAAATATCTGGAAATAAAACCCAGAAAGAAGCATTCCAAGAAACTGCTCTCTGACGAATGCATTCATTTCAGAGAGTTGAAGCTTCCACTACGTTGCCCAGTTTGTAAACTCTGTCTTTGAGGAATCTGTGAAGTGATATGAGGTGGCGACTGGAGCCTTCTGGTGAAAAAGGAAACGTCTTCGCATGACAACTGGTGAGAAGTTTTTGCAGCAAGTGCTTTGTGGTGTGTTTATTAATCTCATAGAGCTGAATCATTTTTTGGATTGAGCAGTTTGAAATCATTATTTCTGTGGAACCTGAGAAAGGAGATTTGGGAATGCTCTTAAGAATATGATGAAAAAGACACAACCTCCAATAAAAAGCAGAAGGAAACTTTCTGTGAAACTACTCTAGGCCAAGTTAATTCCAAACACACTATTAAGCTTCTCTTTTCATTGGGCAGTATTGTAACTCTGTTTTAAGTTATTCAGTTAGGGACACTCGGGAGTGCTTTGAGGCTTATGGTGAAAACGGACATATCTTCGGGTAGATACTGGAGAGAAGATTTCCGAGGAAGTGCTTTTGATGTGTACATTCCACTCACAGAGTGAAACCTTTCTACTCATAGAGGATTGGGGAATCCCATCTGGAGAAATCGTTAGCAGGGGACATTCGGGGTATACAGGCAGCTATGATGAAAAAGGAATTATTCTCAGACAAACACTGGAAAGAAACGTTCTCTCACACTGCTTTGTAATAGATGTGTCTATTCATTGCACTTGGATAAATCTTTCTTCCTATTATGCAGTTTTGAAACTGCGTCATGGACGGATTCCTGACGGGACATTCGGGATCACATTAAAGCTTATGGGGAAATAGGAAATATCACCAGATAAAAACTGGAGAGAAGCTTTCGGAGTAACTGCTTTGTGATGGGAGCATTCCACCCAGGGAGTTTTACCTCTTTTTTCGTAAGACAGTGTGTTGGGGTCCGCGTGTTTCCTAAACAAAGGAATGAACACACAAGACAACACAAGACAAGACAAACATGGCAGCCGCCTCGAATGGCATGCTCCGCTTTATTTTATACAGTCGTTTGTGGAATGTTGCCAAGTCACAAGACATATTGTTGTTTTTCTGACCTTTCCCTGACTTTCTGGATTTTCAAGATGTTTACATATAAACAGGCCCCCAACGCCCTGCTTCGTTTGCAAGAGCAGGACTTATTGGGAACGCCCTGCATCGTTTGCAACAGGACTTGTCGGGAACACCCTGCTTCGTTTGTGAGAGCAGGACTTATGGGGAATGCCCTGCTTCGTTTGTGAGAGCAGGACTTATCGGGAACACCCTGTTTGTGAGCACGTAGTCCTCTACATTTCCCCTTTCCTTATTTACAAGTTTGAATTTCTTTTAAAACCATCATTACATGTTGGGCTCGCTGGGATTCGGTGTTTGCCCTTTGGCACCGTCTCCAGCAGACTGTGAAAAATGACAAAGGCAAGAACAACAATCAATACATTACTAGAAACAGGTCAGCAAAGTTTTTACAGGACTCATAGGGTTCAAAGACGTCAAACTTTGTGCAATACCAGTCATCAAATCTGCACCAGTCAGCAATGGTAACTGATTACGAAATGTTTCAGAAATGTTCTGTGTTAATTCTTGTATTTCTAGGGAAAGATTATTATGACCAATTAAAAGTCTCTTTATCTCAGTCCAGTTATGTACAGTGCTGTTTAAAGGAACAGGAGTAATACAAAATGGGGTAGTGTTTCAATCACATTTCAACAAAGCTCAGGTATTCAACACTGTTAGCTGATCTCCCAACCAAGAAACCACTTGCTCCAGGTTATTCACTCGTTCAGCCAAATGAGCATCTATGTCTCATTGCTGCTGCCACAACAAATGTGATTGTTCATGCCATTGTTGCACAAATTCTGCATTTTGTATACTCCGGTGTAGAGCTAATCCAACAACAGCGGTGGTGGAAGCAATTGCTACAAGTCCTATCACCGCGGTCATGGCGATTCCAACCATCCTCTGACTGTGGTGGACAAATCTTGCATAACCTTGTAAATTTGAGTAATCCCAGCAGATTCACTCCAAGTATGTGTTAAGTTTACAGGTAGCCAGGTTTCTTTTCTGGCTCTTAGTATATATAAATCGAAATGAGACTCATTCCAATTATTATTCCACTAAGTAATATTTATACAACTTAAGAAAGTACAATTGTTTGTACAGTTAACTACCCCTGTATTATTATCCCATTTAAAAATTCCTGTCAACAACAAGTAAGGCTTTCTTACACATGCAATAACATATCTAGAACTATTTCGATGCAAAGATATATGGAAAGGGTTAGCAATATTAGTAAGATTTAAAGACATGTTTCCCGTGAAAGTGAACATTGGTTTACCAGCAGCTAGCAACTTCCAAATATGACCTTGTATTTGTGAGGTATTAGCCAAATGTGGCAAAGGGGTGATAGACCACCATCATGCCAAATAATAGTTTCATTGCCATCTGCAGAAATGCTGTGATTACCTTATGCCAACGCAGGTTGACATGGCTGAATTTAGTCTGAAAAGCTCCATGTACACTCCAATCTGTAACAAGGTATTTATGACTCTTCCCTTTTACTTCTAACAACAATTGTGGCCCACTACTTCTACATCTTGTCCACTCTAGTTGGGAAACACCTCTGGACACATCAGGGATAGGGCATAAAGATAATGTACTTGGCAGAGTTTCATTAAGTACTGCAGTATGATTATACTTAAAACGTTGAGCAACAATAATCATAGTAAAGGCAGAGATATGACTATGGTTATAGCGAACAGCCCAAGCCTCATGAGAAAGATGCAGACAATGTGCACTACCCCCCCAAGACATATAGGTAACCCTTCAACCCCAAATTGATAAGAACTATTTACGGTGCCAGTGTTTAATTCAGGATCCTGGTTTTAAAAAGGCGATGGCATCCAAGCAGTATCATTAGTAAATACTGGGACTTCTCTGTCTCCCCAGGCCACACCTTGATATAAGGGTGGAAAAGGAATATAAGCCCAGTATGTAAATTCTCCAGCTGTTACCTGACAATTTACTATGGCCAGCATAGCCAGGAATAAAGTCAGTGGGGTTTTGGGCTGCCCAGCTTGTTGAACAACCCCTTCAGCTTCTTAACTGTTTCAGTTGTCCCCATGTCGGGGGCTCCGCATGAGTTCCGAAGGTGAATGTTCTCTGAGCGCTCAGATTTAGCTGCTGGAATTCCTTCAGGAACTCTTTGGATCGGCTCCTCTTCACCATGGCACTGTTTCAACCGTCGAGATGGAAAACACTCGCCTCCGGCACCTGTACGGACAAGAGCATAGCCTCGGCCCCATTGTAAAAGTTTTCCTTTTAAATATTGCCCTGGTAATGAAGGATAATACACCCACTGATTACTGTTTTGCGGTTTTTCTAAAGGCTGTTGAAAATGTTTCACCGCTGCAGACTGCTGTAATTGGCACCAATGGTTGAGAAAATTTAAAGTAAAAACGGCTTTCAGAATTTGATGTTTTGGGGAATCTCGCCCATCTCCCCCTTTTAGTTTTCAAAGTTGTAATTTTAAGGTAGCATTGGCTCTTTCAATAATTGCTTGACCTTGACTGTTAAATGGAATACCAGTGGAATGATGAATATGGTATAAAGAGAGAAAG
>NC_037683.1:16911999-16934463 GCF_003255815.1 Theropithecus gelada | reverse complement strand
CCTCAGAAATAATACCACACATCTACAGCCATCTGATCTTTGACAAACCTGAGAGAAACAAGAAATGGGGAAAGGATTCCCTATTTAATAAATGGTGCTGGGAAAATTGGCTAGCCATAAGTAGAAAGCTGAAACTGGATCCTTTCTTTACTCCTTATACAAAAATTAATTCAAGATGGATTAGAGACTTAAATGTTAGACCTAATACCATAAAAATCCTAGAGGAAAAGCTAGGTAGTACCGTTCAGGACATAGGCATGGGCAAAGACTTCATGTCTAAAACACCAAAAGCAACGGCAGCAAAAGCTAAAACTGACAAATGGGATCTCATTAAACTAAAGAGCTTCTGCACAGCAAAAGAAACTACCATCAGAGTGAACAAGCAACCTACAGAACGGGAAAAAATTTTTGCAATCTACTCATCTGACAAAGGGCTAATATCCAGAACCTACAAAGAACTCAAACAAATTTACAAGAAAAAACCAAACAACCCCATCAACAAGTGGGCAAAGGATATGAACAGACATTTCTCAAAAGAAGACATTCATACAGCCAACAGACACATGAAAAAATGCTCATCATCACTGGCCATCAGAGAAATGCAAATCAAACCACAATGAGATACCATCTCACACCAGTTAGAATGGTAATCATTAAAAAGTCAGGAAACAACAGGTGCTGGAGAGGATGTGGAGAAATAGGAACACTTTTACACTGTTGGTGGGATTGTAAACTGGTTCAACCATTATGGAAAACAGTATGGCGATTCCTCAAGGATCTAGAACTAGATGTACCATATGACCCAGCCATCCCATTACTGGGTATATACCCAAAGGATTATGAATTATGCTGCTATAAAGACACATGCACACGTATGTTTATTGCAGCACTATTCACAATAGCAAAGACTTGGAATCAACCCAAATGTCCATCAGTGACAGACTGGATCAAGAAAATGTGGCACATATACACCATGGAATACTATGCAACCATAAAAAAGGAGGAGTTTGCGTCCTTTGTAGGGACATGGATGCAGCTGGAAACCATCATTCTTAGCAAACTATCACAAGAACAGAAAACCAAACACCGCATGTTCTCACTCATAGGTGGGAACGGAACAATGAGGTCACTTGGACTCAGGAAGGGGAACATCACACACCGGGGCCTATCATGGGGAGGGGGTGGGGGGAGGGATTGCATTGGGAGTTATATCTGATGTAAATGAAGAGTTGATGGGTGCTGACGAGTTGATGGGTGCAGCACACCAACATGGCACAAGTATACATATGTAACAAACCTGCACGTTATGCATATGTACCCTAGAACTCAAAGTATAATAATAAAAAAAAGAATATGCTGAAAAAGTAATACCCTCCGATAAAAAAGGAAGGAAACTTTCTGTGAAACTGCTATAGGTCACGTAAATTGCATATGCACAGTTAAGCTTCTGTTTTCATTGAGCAGTATTCTAAGACTGTTTTAGATGGGTCAGCTAAGAGATACTCGGGAGAGCCTTGAGACTTTCGGTGAAAAAGGAAATATCTTCCAATAGATACTGGAGAGAAGATTTCCGAGGAGATCCTTTGTGACCTGTGCATTCCACTTGTCAGAGTGTTGATACTGCATCATAGACGGATTGATACTCGTCATAGATGGATTCGCAAAGGGACATTCGGAGACACATTCAGGCCTGTGGGGAAATAGGAAATATCTTCTCATAAATACTGTAGTGATGTTTTCTGATAGACTGCTTTGTGATGTGTCCCTTCAACTCAGGGAAATATACTTCTTTTCTGATAAGGCAGTGTTCGAAGACTGTTCGGGTAAAACTGAAAAAGTGATATTTTGCAGCACATTGAAGAATATAGTGAAAAGTGATATATCTGGAAATAAAACGCAGAAAGAACCATTCCAAGAAACAGTTTTCTGACGAGTGCATTCATTTCAGAGTGTTAAAGCGTCCAATAGGATGCCCAGTTTGGAAAATCTATCTTTGAGTATTCTGGGAATGGATATTAAGTGGCGCCCAGATTCTTGTGGTGAGAAAGGAAACGTTTTCCGATGAGAAGTGAAGAGAAGCTTTCAGAGCAAGTGCTTTGTGCTGTGCGTATTCATCTCATAGAGTTTAATCATTCTTTGGATTGAGTAGTTGGAAATCACTGTTTCTGTGGAACCCGAGAAAGGGTATTTAGGAATTCTCTAAAGAATATGCTGGTAAAGACATAACCTCCAATAAAAACCAGAAGAAAACTTTCTGTGAAACTGCTCTAGGTCACGTGAAGTCCACTCACTCTGTTAAGCTTCTGTTTTCTTTAGGCAGCATTCTAACACTGTTTTAGGTTAGTCAGCTAAGGGACACTCAGCAGTGCTTTGAGGCTTATGGTGAAAATGGAAATATCTTCAGACAGATACTGGAGAGATCATTTCCGAGGAGTTGCTTTTGACGCATACATTCCACTCACAAAAGTGAAACCTTTCTTCTCATAGAGGATTGGGGAATCCCGTTTGGAGAAAACGCTACCAGGGGACATTCGAGAGTATACAGATGGCTATGGCGAAAAAGGAATTATCCTCAGACAAAAACTCGAAAGAACCATTCTCTCACACTGCTTTGTAATAGATATGTCTATTCATCAGACTTCAATAAATCTTTCTTTCTTTTATGCAGTTTTGAAACTGCATCATGGAGGGATTCCCAAAGGGACATTCGGGAGAAGTTTAAGGCTTATTGGTTAATAGGAAATATCACCAGAAAAAACTGGAAAGAAGCTTTCGGAGAAACCACTTTGTGATGTGTGCATTCCACCCAGGGAGTTTTACCTCTGTTCTCGTAAGACAGTGTTTGAACACTGTTCCTCTAAAACTGAAAAAGGGCTATTTTGCTGTGCTTTGAAGAATATGGTGAAAAGTGAAATATCTGGGAATAAAACCCAGAAAGCAGCGTTCCAAGAAATTTCTCTCTGGCGTGTGCATTCATTTCAGAGAGTTAAAGTTGACATTATGTCGCCCAGTTTGGAAACTCTGTCTCTGATTAATCTGTGAAGGAATATTAAGTTGCAACCAGATGCTTGCAGTGAGAAAGGAAACGTCTTATAATGAAAACTGGAGAGAAGCTTCGAGAGAACCTGGTTTGTGTTGTGTGTATCCACCTCAGAGAGTTAAATCATTCTTTGTATTGAGCAGTTTGAAATCACTGTTTCTGTGGAAACTGAGAAAGGACATTTGGGAACACTCTTAAGAATATGCTGAAAAGGCATTACCCTCCAATAAAAACCAGAAGGAAACCTTCTGTGAAACTGCTCTAGGTCACGTGGTTCCACTCGCACATTTAAGCTTCTGTTTTCTTTGACCAGTATTCTAACCCTGTTTTAGGTGAGTCAGCTAAGGGATACGCGGGAGCGCTTTGAGGCTTATGGTGAAAAGGACAATATCTTCAGATAGATACTGGAGATAAGATTTCCGTGGAGCTGCTTTGTTATGTGTGCATTCCACTCACAGAGTTATACCTTTCTTGTCATAGAGGACGGGGTAATCCCCTTTGGAGAATAAGCTACCACGGGATATTTGGGAGTCTACAGACGTCTATGGTGAACAAGCAAGTATCCTCAGACAAAACCTGGAAAGAAGCTTTCTGTGAAACTGCTTTGTGATAGATACGTCTATGCATCTCACATAGATAAAACTTTCTTTCTATTATGCTGTTTTGAAACTGCGTCATGGAAGGATTTGCGAAGTGACATTTGGGAGCACATTCGTGCTTGACATTAAATAGAAAATATCTTCAGATCAAAACTGCAGAGAAGCTTTCTGAGAAACTCCGTTATGATGTGTGCATTCCACAGGGCGTTATAGCTTTTTTCTCATAGCAGTGTTTGAGCACTGTTCCTGTAAAACTGAAAAAGAGATATTTGGCAGCGCGTTGCAGACTATGGCAAAAAGTGAACTATCTGGAAATAAAAACCAGAAAGAAAAGTTCCAAGGAACTGCTCTCTGGGGTGTGCATTCATTTCAGAGAGTTGAAGCTTCCACTACGTTGCCCAGTTTGGAAACTCTGTTTTTGAGGAATCTGTGAAGGGATATTAAGTGGCTCCCAGAGGTTTCCAGTGAGAAAGGAAACGTCTTCGCGTCAAAACTGGTGAGAAGTTTCGGAGCAACTGCTTTGTGCTGTGTGTATTCATCTCATAGAATTGAATCTTTCTTTGGATTGAGCAGTTTGAAATCACTGTTTCTGTGGAAGCTGAGAAAGGACATTTGGGAACGCTCTTAAGAATATGCGGAAAAAGACATATCCTCCAATAAAAACCAGAAGGAAACTTTCTGTGAAACTGCTCTAGGTCACGTGAAGTCCACTCGTACTGTGAAGCTTCTGTTTTCATTGGGCAGTATTCTGACACTGTTTTAGGTGTGCCAGTTAAGGGACACTCGGGAGTGCTTTGAGGCTTATGGTGAAAACGGAAATATTTTCAGATAGATACTGGAGAGAAGATTTCCGAGGAGTTGCTTTTGACGTGTACGTTCCACACACAGAGTGAAACCTTTCTTCTCATAGAAGATTTGGGAATCCTGTTTGTTGGAAACCTTACCCGGGGACATTCAGGAGTATACAGACAGCTATCGTGAAAAAGGTATTATCCTCAGACAAAAACTGGAAAGAAGTGTTCTCTCACAATGCTTTGTAATAGATATGTCTGTTCATCTCACTTAGATAAATCTTTCTTTCTATTACGCAGTTTTGAAACTGCGTCATGGACGGATACCCAAAGGGACATTCGGGAGCACATTAAGGCTTATGGGGAAATAGGAAATATCACCAGATAAAAACTGGCGAGAAGTTTTTGGAGAAACCGCTTTGTGATGTGTGTATTCCACTCAGGGAATTATACCTCTTTTCTCATAAGGCAGTGTTCGAACGCTGTTCCTGTAAAATTGAAAAAGGGATATTTTGCAGCGCATTGAAAACTATGGCGAAAAGTGAAATATCTGGAAATAAAACCCAGAAAGCAATGTTCCAAGAAACTTCTCTCTGGCGTGTGCATTCATTTCAGAGAGTTAAAGTTGACACTACATTGCCCAGTTTTGAAACTCTGTCTCTGATTAACCTGTGAAGGGATACTAATTGGAGCCCGGATGCTTGTGGTGAGAAAGGAAACGTCTTATAATGAAAACTGGAGAGAAGCTTTGGGAGAACCTGGTTTGTGATGTGTGTATCCATCTCATAGAGTTAAATCATTCTTTGTGCTTAGCAGTTTGAAATCACTATTTCTGTGGAAACTGAGAAAAGACATTTGGGAACACTCTTAAGAATATGCTGAAAATGAAATACCCTCAAATAAAAACCAGAAGGAAACTTCTGTGAAACTGCTGTAGGTCATGTGCATTTCACTTGGACATTTAAACTTCTGGTCATTGACCAGTATTCTAACACTGTTTTAGGTGAGTCAGATAAGGGATACTCGGGAGCGCTTTGACGCTTACAGTTAAAAGGGAAATATCTACTGATAGATACTGCAGAGAAGATTTCCGTGGAGCTGCTTTGTTATGTGTGCATTCCTCTCACAGACTTATACTTTTCTTCTCAAAGAGGACGGGGAATCCCATTTGGAGAATAAGCTACCATGGGACATTTTGGAGTCTATGGACAGCTATGGTGAAAAAGCATGTATCCTCAGACATAAATTGGAAAGAAGCTTTCTGTGAAACTGCTTTGTATTAGATATGTCTATGCATCTCATATAGATAAAACTTCCTTTCAATTACACAGTTTTGAAACTGCCTCATGGACGGATGCCAGAAGGGACAATCGGGAGCACATTAAGGCTTATGGGGAAATAGGAAATATCACCAGATAAAAACAGGACAGGTGTTTTGGAGAAACTGCTTTGTGATGTGTGCATTCTACCCAGGGAGTTATACCTCTTTTCTCATAAGATAGTTTTTGAACACTGTTTCTGTAAAACTGAAAAAGGGATATGTTGCCATGCTTTGAAGAATATGGCAAAAAGTGAAATATCCAGGAAAAAACCCAAAAAGAAACGTTCCAAGAAACTGCTCTCTGGGGTGTGCATTCATTTCAGAGAGTTAAAGCTTCCACTACATTGCCCAGTTTGGAAACTCTGTCCTTGAAGAATCTGGGAAGGGATATTAAATGGCGCCTGGATTCTTGTGGGTGGAAAGGAAACGTCTTCCGATGAGAAGTGGAGAGAAGCTTTCAGAGCATGTGCTTTGTGCTGTGTGTATTCATCTCATAGAGTTAAATCATACTTTGGATTGAGCAGTTTGAAATCACTGTTTCTGTGGAACCTGAGAAAGGACACTTGGGAACGCTCTTAAAAATATGCTGAAAAAGTAATACTCTCCGTAAAAAAGCAGAAGGAAAAGTTCTGTGAAACTGCTCTAGGTCACGTTAATTGCCTTCACACCGCTAAGTTTCTGTTTTCATTGAGCAGTGTTCTAACACTATTTTAGGTGAGTCAGCTAAGGGATACTCGGGAGCACTTTGAGGCTTACAGTGAAAAGGGAAATATCTTCAGATAGATACTTGAGAGATTTCCATGGAGCTGCTTTTCTACGTGTGCATTCCACTCACAGAGTTATACCTTTCTTCTCATAGAGGATGGGGGAATCCCATTTGGAGGATAAGCTACCACGGGACATTTGGGAGTCTATCGACTTCTATGATGAAAAAGAAAGTATCCTCGAACAAAGACTGGAAAGAAGCTTTCTGTGAAACTGCTTTGTGATAGATATGTCTATGCATCTCACATGGATAAAACTTTCTATTACACAGTTTCGAAATGCATCATGGACGGATTTACGAAGGGACATTCGGGACACATTCGCGCTTGATGTTAAATAGGAGATATCTTCAGATAAAAACTGGAGAGAAGCTTTCTGAGAAACTGCGTTGTAGTATGTGCATTCCACAGGGTGTTATACCTTTTTTCTCATAGCAGTGTTTGAGCACTGTTCCTGTAAAACTGAAAAAGTGATATTTGGCAGCACGTTGAAGACTATGGCAAAAAGTGACATTTTTGGAACTTAAAACCAGAAAGAAACGTTCCAAGAAACTGCTTACTGGGGTGTGCATTTATTTCAGAGTGTTAAAGCTTCTACTACATTGCCGAGTTTGGAAACTCTGTCTTTGAGGAACCTGGGAAGGGATATTAAGTGGCGCCCAGATTCTTCTAGTGAGAAAGGAAACGTCTTCTGATGAGAAGTGGAAGGAAGCTTTAGGAGCAAGTGCTTTGTGATGTTTGTATTCATCTCATAGAGTTAAATCATTCTTTGGATTAAGCAGTGTGAAATCACTGTTTCTGTGGAACCTGAGAAAGGATATTTGGGAACAGTTTTAAGAATATGCTGAAAAAGTAATACTCTCCAATAAAAACCACAAGGAAGCGTTCTGTGAAACTGCTCTAGGTTCCGTGAATTGCATTCCCACAACTAAGCTTTGTTTTCATTGACCAGTATTCTGACACTGTTTTAAGTGAGTCAGCTAAGGGATACTCTGTAGTGCCTTGAAGCTTATGGTGAAAACGGAAATATCTTCTGATAGATACTGGAGAGAAGATTTCCAAGGAGCTCCTTTGTGACATGTGCATTCCACTCGTCATAGTGTTGATACTGCGTCATAGATGCATTGATACTCGTCATAGACGGATTCGCAAAGGGACATTCGGAAACACATTAAGGCCTGTAGAGAAACATGAAATATCTTCTGATAAATACTGGAGTGAAGTTTTCCGAGAGACTGCTTCGTGATGTGTGCATTCCCCTCAGGGTATTATTCCTCTTTTCTCATAAAGCAGTCTTCGAACACTGGTCCTGTAAAACTGAAAAAGTGATATTTTGCAGCACATTCAAGTCTATGGCGAAAAGTGATATATTTGGGAATAAAACCCAGAAAGAAGCATTCCAAAAAACAGATCTCTGACGAGTGCATTCATTTCAAAGAGTTAAAGGTTCCTCTACGTTGCCCAGTTTGGAAACTCTGTCTTTGAAGAATCTGTGAAGTGTTATTAAGTGGCGCCCAGAGGCTTCGGGTGAGAAAGGAAACGTCTTCACATGAAGACTGGTAAGAAGTTTTTGGAGCAAGTGCTTTGTGCTGTGTGTATTCATCTCTTACTGTTGAACCATTCTTTGGATTGAGTAGTTTGAAATCACTGTTTCTGTGGAACCTGAGAAAGGACATTTGGGAACGCTCTAAAGTATATGCTGAAAAAGACATAACCTCCAATAAAAACCAGAAGGAAACTTTCTGTGAAACTGATCTAGATCACGTGAAGTCCACTCGCACTGTTAAGCTTCTGGTTTTTTTTGAGGGGGGGCAGTATTCTAACACTGTTTTAGGTAAGTCAGCTAAGGGATACTCAGGAGTGCTTTGAGGCTTATAGTGAAAACGGAATTATCTTCAGATAGATACGGGAGAGAAGATTTCCGAGGAGTTGCTTTTGACGTGTACATTCCACTCACAGGAGTGAAACCTTTCTTCTCATAGTGGGTTGGGGAATCCCGTTTGGGAAAAACGCTACTAGGGAACATTCAAGACTATACAGATGGTTATGGTGAAAAAGGAATTATCCTCAGACAAAAACTGGAAAAAACAGTCTCTCAGACTGCTTGGTAATAGATATGTCTACTGATGTCACTTAGATAAATCTTTCTTTCTATTATGCAGTTTTGAAACTGCGTCGTTGATGGATTCCCGAAGGGACATTCAGGAGCACATTAAGGCTTATGGGGAAACAGGAAATATCACCAGATAAAAACTGCACAGAAGCTTTTGGAAAAACTGCTTTGTGATATATGCATTCCACCCAGGGAGTTATACCTCTTCCCTCATAAGACAGTGTTTGAACACTGTTCCTGTAAAACTGAAAAAGGGATACTTTGCAGCGCTTTGAAGAATATGGCGAAAAGTGAAATATCCGAGAATAAAACCTAGAAAGCAACGTTCCAAGAAACTTCTCTCTGGCGGGTGCACTCATTTCAGACAATTGAAGTTGACACTACATTGCCCAGTTTGGAAACTCTGTCTCTGATTAATCTGTGAAGGGATATTAAGTGGTCCCGCATGCTTCCGGTGAGAATGAAAACGTCTTGTAGTGAAAACTGGAGAGAAGCTTTCAGAGAACCTGGCCAGTGATGTGAATATCCATCTCATGGAGTTAAATCATTCTTTGTATTCAGTGGTTTGAAATCTCTGCAGAAACTGAGAAAAGACATTTGGGAACACTCTTAAGAATATGCTGAAAAAGAAATACCCTCCAATAAAAACCAGAAGGAAACCTTCTCTGAAACTGCTCTAGGTCGTGTGCATTCCATTCGCACATTTAATCTTGTGGTTTCATTGACCAGTGTCCTAACACTGTTTTAGGTGAGTCAGCTAAGGGATATACGGGAGCGCTTTGAGGCTCATGGGGAAAAATGAAATATCTTCAGATAGATACTGAAGAGAAGATTTCCGTGGAGCTGCTTTGTTACGTGGCATTCCAAACAGAGTTTTACCTTTCTTCTCATAGATGATGGGGGAATAACATTTGGAGAATAAGCTACCACAGGACATTTGGGAGTCTATGGACGGCTATGGTGAAAAAGCAAGTAACCTCAGACAAAAACTGTAAAGAAGGTTTCTGTGAAACTGCTTTGTGATAGATATGTGTATGCATCTCACATTGATAAAACTTTCTTCCTATTATGCAATTTTGAAACTGCATCATGGACAGGTTTCGAATTGACATTCGGGAGCACATTCGTGCTTGACATTAAATATAAGATATCTTCAGAAAAAACTGTAGAGAAGCTTTCTGAGAAACTGCCTTGTGATGTGTGCATTCCACAGGGCGTTATACCTTTTTTCTGATAGCAGTGTTTGAGCACTGTTTCTGTAAAACTGAAAAAGTGATATTTGGCAGCACGTTGAAGACTATGGCAAAAAGTGAAATATCCTGAAATAAAAACCAGAAAGAAACGTTCCAAGATACTGCTCTCTGGGATGTGCATTCATTTCAGAAAGTTAAAGCTTCCGCTACATTGCCGTTTGTAAACTCTGTCTTTGAGGAACCTAGGAAGGGATATTAAGTGGTGTCCGGAATCTTTGGTGAGCAAGGAAACTTCTTCTGATGAGAAATGGAGAGAAGCTTTCAGATCAAGTGCTTTGTGATGTGTGTATTCATCTCATAGAGTTACATCACTCTTTGGATTGAGCAATTTGAAATCACTGTTTTTGTGCAACCTGAGAAAGGATATTTGGGAATGCTCTTAGGAATACGCTGACAAAGTAATACCCTCCGATAAAAACCAGAGGAAACGTTCTGTGACACTGCTCTTGGTCACGTGAATTGCATTCACACAGTTAAATTTCTATTTTAATTGAGCAATATTCTAACACTGTTTGACGTGAGTCATTATTTCTGTGGAACCTGAGAAAGGAGATTTGGGAACGCTCTTAAGAATATGCTGAAAAAGACACAACCTCCAATACAAACCAGAAGGAAACTTTCTATGAAACTGCTCTAGGCCACGTGAATTGCATTCGCACAGTTAAGCTTCTGTTTTCATTGACCAGTATTCTAACACTGATTTATGTGAGTCAGCTAAGGGATACTCGAGAGTACTTTGAGGCTTATGGGGAAAAGGGAAATATCATCAGATAGATACCGGACAGAAGATTTCCGTGGAGCTGCTTCGTTACGTGTGCATTCCACTCACACAGTTATACCTTTCTTCTCATAGTGGACGGGAGAATCCCATTTGGAGAATAAGCTACCACAGGACATTTGGGAATCTATGGATGGCTGTGGTGAAATAGCAAGTATCCTGAGACAAAAACTGGAAAGAAGATTTCTGTGAAACTGCTTTGTGATAGATACGTCTATGCATCTCACTTAGAAAAAACTTTCTTTCTATTACGCAGTTTTGAAACTGCATCTTGGATGGATTTGCGAAAGGATATTCAAGAGCACATTTGCGCTTGACATCAAATAGGAGATATCTTCAGATAGAAACAGAGGATAAACTTTCTGGGAAACTGTGCTGTGCTGTGTGCATTCCACAATGCGTTGTACCTTTTTCCTCCTAGCGGTGTTTGAGTACTGTTCCTGTAAAACTGAAAAAGTGACATTTGGCAACACGTTGAGGACTATGGCAAAAAGTGAAATATCCGGAAATAAAAACCAAAATGAAACATTACAAGAAAATGCTCTCGGGGGTGTGCATTCATTTCAGAGAGTTAAAGCTTCCACTACGTTGCCCAGTTTGGAAACTCTGTCTCTGAGGAATCTGGGAAGGGATATTAAGTGGCGCCCATTTTCTTCTGGTGAGAAAACAAACGTCTTCCGATGAGAAGTGGAGAGAAGCTTTCGGAGCCAGTGCTTTGTGATGTGTGTATTCATCTCATAGAGGTAAATCATTCTTTGGATTAAGCAGTTTGAAATCACTGTTTCTGTGGAACCTGAGAAAGGATATTTGGGAGCGCTCTTTAGAATATGCTGAAAAAGTAATACCCTCCGATACAAAGCGGAAGGAAACTTTCTGTGAAACTGCTCTAGGTCACCTGAATTGCATTCGCACAGTTAAGGTTCTGTTTTCATTGAGCAGTATTCTAACAATCTTTTAGGTGAGCCAGCAAAGGGATACTCGGGAGTGCCTTGAGGCTTACGGTGAAAAAGGAAATATCTTCAGATAGATACTGCAGAGAAGGTTTCCAAGGAGCTCCTTTGTGACATATGCATTAAACTCTTCATAGTGTTGATACTGCTTTATTGATGGATTGGAACTCGTCATAGACAGATTCACGAAGGGATATTCGGAGACACATTCAGACCTGAGGGTCAATAGGAAATATCTTCTGATAAATACTGGAGTGAAGCTTTCCAAGAGACTGCATTTGCATGTGTGCATTCCACTCAGGGAATTATACCTCTTCTCATAAGGCCATGTTCGAAAACTGTTCCTGTAAAAAACGAAAAAGGGATATTTTGCAGTGCATTGAAGACTACGGCAAAAAGTGAAATATCTCGAAATAAAACCCAGAAAGAAGCGTTCCTAGTAACTGCTCTCTGACGAGTGCATTCATTTCAGAGAGTTAAAGCTGCCACTACGTTGCCCAGTTTGGAAACTCTGTCTTTGAGGAATCTGGGAAGGGATATTAAGTGGCGCCTGGAGGTTTGCGGTGAGAAAGGAAACGTCGGTGTGTAGTCATCTCATAGAATTGAATCATTCATTGGATTGAGCAGTTTGAAATCACTGTTTCTGTGGAAACTGAGAGGGACACTTGGGAACGCTCTAAAGAATATGCTAAAAAAGACATAACCTCCAATAAAAACCAGAAGGAAACTTTCTGTGAAACTGCTCTAGGCCTCGTGAAGTCCACTTACACTGTTAAGCTTCTATTTTCATTGGGCAGTATTCTAACACTGTTTTAGGTGAGTCAGCTAAGGGACACTCGGGAGCGCTTTGAGGCTGATGGTGAAAATGGAAACATCTTCAGGCAGATACTGGAGAGAAGATTTCCGAGGAGGTGCCTTTGACGTGTACATTCCACTCACAAGAGGGAAACCTTTCTTCTCATAGAGGATTGGGGAATCTCGTTTGGAGAAAACCCTACCAGTGGACATTCAGGAGTATACAGACGGCTATGATGAAAAAGGAATTATCTTCACACAAAAACTGGAAATAGCGTTCTGTCACACTGCTTTGTAATAGATATGTCTATTCATCTCACTTAGATACATCTTTCCTTCTATTACACAGTTTTGAAACTTCGTAATGGACGGATTCCCAAAGGGACATTCGGGAGCATATTAAGGCTTATGGAGAAGTAGGAAATTTCACCAGATAAAAACTGGAGAGAAGCCTTCGGAGAAACCGCTTTGTGATGTTTGCATTCCACCCAGGGAGTTATACTTCTTTTCTATGTAAACAGTGTTTGAACACTGTTCCTGTAAAACTGAAAAGGGGATATTTTACAGCCCTTTGAAGAATATGGCGAAAAGTGAAATATACGGGAATAAAACCCAGAAAGCAATGTTCCAAGAAACTTCTCTCTGGCGTGTGCATTCATTTCAGAGAGTTAAAGTTGACACTACATTGCCCAGTTTGGGAACTCTGTCTCTGATTAATCTGTGAAAGGATATTAACTGGCACCCCGGTGCTTGCAGTGAGAAAGGAAATGTCTTATGATGAAAACTAGCGAGAAGCTTTAGGAGATCTTGATTTGTGATGTGTGTATCCATCCCATAGAGTTAAATCATTCTTTGTATTGAGCAGTTTGAAATCACTGTTTCGGTGGAAACTGAAAAAGGAGATGTGGGAACACTCTTAAGAATATGCTGAAAAAGAATTACCCTCCAATAAAAACCAGAAGGAAACCTTCTGTGAAACTGCTCTAGGTCACGTAAAGTCCACTCGCACTGTTAAGCTTCTGTTTTCATTGACCAGTAATCTAACACTGTTTTAGGTGAGTCAGCCAGGGGACACTCTGGAGGGCTTTGAGGCTTATGGTGAAAACGGAAATATCTTCAGATAGATACTGGAGAGAAGATTTCGGTGGAGCTGCTTTGTTACATGTGCATTCCACTCAGAGTTATTCCTTTCTTCTCACAGAGGATGGGGGACCCCATTTGGGGAATAAGCTACAACGGGACATTTGAGAGTCTATGGACGGCTATGGTGAAAAAGTAAGTATCCTCAGACAAAACCTGGAAGGAAATTTTGTGTGAAACTGCTTTGTGATAGATATGTCTATGCATCTCACATAGATAAAACTTTCTTTCTATTACGCAGCTTTAAAACAGCATCATGGACGCATTTGCGAAGCGACATTCGGGAGAACATTCATGTGTCACGTTAAATAGGAGATATCTTCAGATGGAAACAGGAGAGAAGCTTTCTGAGAAACTGCGTTGTGATATGTGCACTTCACAGGGTATTATACCTTTTTTTCTCATAGCAGTCTTTGAGCCCTGTTCCTGTAAAGCTGAAAAAGTGATATTTTACAGCACCTTGAAGACTATGGCAAAAAGTGAAATATCCGGAAATAAAAACCAGAAAGAAACGTTCCAAGAAACTGCTCTCTAGGGTGTGCATTCATTTCAGACAGTTAAAGTTTCCACTACATTGCCCAGTTTGGAAACTCTGTTTTGAGGATTCTGGGAAGGGATATTAAGTGGCGCCCAGATTCTTGTGGGTAGAAAGGAAACATCTTCCGATGAGAAGTGGAAGGAAGCTTTAGGAGCAAGTGCTTTGTGATGTGTGTATTCATCTCAGAGTTAGATCATTCTTTGGAATGAGCAGTTTGAAATTACTGTTTCTGTGGAACCTGAGAAAGGATATTTGGACCGCTCTTAAGAATATGATGAAAAAGTAATACCCTCCGATAAAAACCAGAAGGAAACGTTCTGTGAAACTGCTCTAGGTCATGTGAATTGCATTCACACAGTTAGGCTTCTGTTTTCATTGAGCAGTATTCTAACACTGTTTTAGGTGAGTCAGCTAAGGGATACTCGGGAGTGCCTTGAGGCTTACGGTGAAAACGGAAATGTCTTCAAATATATACTGGAGAGATTTCCAAGGAACTCCTTTGTGACGTGTTCATTCCACTCGTCATAGTGTTGATACTGCGTGATAGACGGATAGATACTCGTCATAGACGGATTCGTGAAGGGCCATTGGGAGACACATTCAGGCCTGTGGGGAAATACGAAATATCTTCTGATAAATACTGGTGTGAAGGTTTCCAAGAGACTGCTTTGTGATGTGTGCGTTCCACTCAGGGAATTATACCTCTTTTCTCATAATGCAGTGTTCGAACACTGTTCCTGTAAAACTGAAAAAGTGATAATGTGCAGCGCTTTGAAGACTATGGTGAAAAGTGAAATATCTGGAAATAAAACACCGAAAGAAGCGTTCCAAGAAACTGTTCTCTGACGAGTGCATTCATTTCAGAGAATTAAAGCTTCCACTACATTGCCCAGTTTGGAAACTCTATCTTTGAGGGTTCTGGGAAGGGATATTAAGTGGTGCCCGGAGGCTTCCTGTGAGAAAGGAAACGCCTTCAGATGAAAACTGGTGAGAAGTTTTGGGAGAAAGTGCTTTGTGCTGTGTGTATTCATTTCATAGAGTTGAATCATTCTTTCTATTGAGAAGTTTGAAATAACTGTTTCTGTGGAACCTGAGAAAGGATATTTGGGAACGCTTTTAAGAATATGCTGAAAAAGACATAACCTCCAATGAAAATCAGATGGAAACCTTCTGTGAAACTGCTCTAGGTCACGTGAAGTCCACTCGCACTGTTAAGCTTCTGTTTTCTTTGGGGATTATTCTAACACTGTTTTACGTTAGTCAGCTAAGGGACACTCGGGAGGGCTTATGAGGCTTATGGTGATAACGGAAATATCTTCAGATAGATACTGGAGAGAAGATTTCCGAGGAGGTTCTTTTGACGTGTACATTCCACTCACAGAGTGAAACCTTACTTCCCATAGAGGATTGGGGAAACCCGATTGGAGAAAACCCTACCAGCGGACATTCGGGAGTGTACAGATGGCTATTGTGAAAAAGAATTATCCTCAGAAAAAACCTGGAAAGAAGCGTTCTCTCACAATGCTTTGCAATAGATATGTTTATTCATCTCATTTAGATAAATCTTTTTTTCTCTTACGCAGTTTTGAAACTGCCTCATGGATTGATTCCCAACGGGACATTCGGGAGCACATTAAGTCTTATGGGGAAATAGGAAATATCACCAGATAAAAACTGGAGAGGAACTTTTGGAGAAACCGCTTTGTGATGTGTCCATTCCACCCAGGGAGTTATACCTCTTTTCTCATAAGACAGTGTTTGAACACTGTTCCTGTAAAACTCAAAAAGGGATATTTTGCATCACTTTGAAGAATATGGCACAAAGTGAAATATCCGGGAATAAAACTCAGAAAGCAGAGTAATACACTCCGATAAAAACCAGAAAGAAACGTTCTCTGAAACTGCTCTAGGTCACGTGAATGCCACTCGCACAGTTAAGCTTCTGATTTCATTGAGCAGTATTCTAACACTGTTTTAGGTGAGTCAGCTAAGGGATACTCGAGAGCGCCTTGAGGCTTACGGTGAAAAGGGCAATATCTTCCGATAGATACAGGAGGAAGATTTCCGTGGAGCTCCTTTGTGATGTGTACATTCCACTCGTCATAGTGTTGACACTGCTTCATAGACGGATTCATACTCATCACAAATGGATTCGCGAAGAGACATTCTGAGACACATTCAGGCCTGTGGGTCAAAAGGCAATATCTTCTCTTCTGATAAATACCAGAGGGAAACTTTCCGAGAGACGGCTTTGTGATGTGTGCAATCCACTCAGGGAATTTTACCTCTTTTCTCATAAGGCAGTGTTCAAACACTGGTCCTGTAAAACTGAAAAAGTGAAATTTTGCAATGCATTGAAGACTACGGGGACAAGTGAAATATATGGAAATAAAACCCAGAGAGAAGTGTTCCAGAAACTGATCCCTGACGAGTGCATTCATTTCAGAGGGTTAAAGCTTCCATTACGTTGCCCAGTTTGGAAACTCTGTCTTTGAGGAATCTGTGAAGGGATATTAAGTGGAGCCCAGAGGATACTGGTGAGAAAGGAAACATCTTCGCATGAAAACTGGTGAGAAGCTTTAGGAGCAATTGCTTTGTGTTGTGTGTCTTCGTCTCAGAGAGTTGAATCATTCTTTGGATTGAGCAATTTGAAATCACTCTGTCTTTGGAAACTGAGAAAGGACATTTGGGAATGCTCTTAAGAATATGCTGAAAAATACATAACCTCCAATAAAAATCAGAAGGAAACTTTCTGTGAAACAGCTCTAGGTCACGTGAAGTCCCCTCGCACTGTTAAGCTTCTGTTTTCATTGGGTAGTATTCTAACACTGTTTTAGGTGAGTCAGCTAAGGGACACTAGGGAGTGCTTTGAGGCTGATGGTGAAAATGGAAATATCTTCAGATAGATACTGGAGAGAAGACTTCCGAGGAGATGCTTTTGACGTGTACATTCCACTCACCTCGTGAAACCATTCTTATAGAGGATTGGGGAATTCCGTTTGGAGAAAACGCTACCAGGGGAATTCGGAAGTATACAGACGGCTATGGTTTTAAAGGAATTATCCTTAGAAAAAACGGGAAAGAAGCGTTCTCTCACACTGCTTTGTAATAGATATGTCTATTCATCTCATTTAGATAAATCTTTCTCTCTATTATGCAGTTTTGAAACTGTGTCATGGACGGATTCCTGAAGGGACATTCAGGAGCACATTAATGCTATTGGGGAAAAAGGAAATATCACCAGATAAAAAGTGGACAGGAGCTGTCAGAGAAAGTGTTTTTTGACATGGGCATTCCACCCAGGGAGTTATACCACTCTCTCATAAGACAATGTTTGAACACTGCTCCTGTAAAACTGAAAGAGGGATATTTTGCAACGCTTTGGAGAGTATGGTGAAAAATGAAATATCCGGGAATAAAACCCAATAAGCAATGTTCCAAAGAACTTCTCTCTGGCGCATGTATTCATTTCAGGGAGTTAAAGTGGACACTACCTTGCCCACTTTGGAAACTCTGTCTGTGATTAATCTGTGAAGGGATATTAAGTGGCGCCCGGATGCTCATGGTGAGAAAGGAAACATCTTATAATGAAAACTGGAGAGAAGCTTTTGGAGAATCTGCTTTGTGGTGTGTGTATCCATCTCATAGAGTTAAATAATTCTTTGTATTGAAGATTTTGAAATCACTCTTTCTGTGGAAACTGAGAAAGGACATTTGGGAACATTCTTCAGAATATGCTGAAAAAGAAATACACTCCAATAAAAACCAGAAGGAAAACTTCTGTCAAACTGCTCTAGGTCACATGCATTCCACTCGCACATTTAAGCTTCTGTTTTCATTGACCAGTATTCTAACACTGTTTTAGGTGAGTCAGCTAAGGGATACTCGGAGGCACTTTGAGGCTTAAGGTGAAAATGAAAATATCTGCAGACAGATACTGGAGAGAAGATTTTCGAGGAGGATCTTTTCACGTGTACATTCCACTCACAGAGTGAAACCTTTGTTCTCATAGAGGATTGGGGAATCCCGTTTGGAGAAAATGCTACCAACGGACATTCGGGAGTATACAGATGGCTATGGTGACAAAGGAATTATCCTCAGACAAAAACTGGAAAGAAGCATTATCTCACACTGCTTTGTAATAGATATGTCTATTCATCTCACTTAGATAAATCTTTCTTTCTATTACGCAGTTTTGAAACTGCGTCATGGACGGATTCCTGAAGGGACATTCAGGAGCACATTTAGGCTTATTGGGAAGTAGGAAATATCACCAGATAAAAACTGGGTAGAAGCTTTCAGAGAAACTGCTTTGTTATGTGTGCATTCCACCCAGGGAGTTATACCACTTTTCTCGTAAGATAGTGTTTGAACACTGTTCTTGTAAAACTGAAAAAGTGATATTAAATAGGAGATATCTTCAGATAAAAACTGGATATGTGCATTCCACAGGACGTTGTGATATGTGCATTCCACAGAGCGTTATACTGAAAAAGTGATATTTCGCAGCACGTTGAAGACTATGGCAAAAAGTGAAATATCCGGAAATAAAAACCAGAAGGAAACGTTCCAAGAAGCTGCTCTCTGGTGTATGCGTTTGGAAACGCTCTTAAGAATATGCTGAAAAAGACATAACCTCCAATAAAAACCAGAAGTAAACTTTATGTGAAACTGCTCTGGGTCACGTGAAGTCCACTCACCCTGTTAAGCTTCATTTTCATCAGGCAGTATTCCAACACTGTTTTAGGTGAGTCAGCCAGGGGACACTTGGGAGGGCTTTCAGGCTTATGGTGAAAACGGAAATATCTTCAGATAGATACTGGAGAGAGGATAACCTAGGAGGTGCTATTGATGTGTACATTCACTCACAAGAGTGAAACCTTTCTTCTCATACAGGATTGCAGAATCCCGTTTGGAGAAAACGATACCAGGGGACATTCGGGAGTATACAGATGGCTATGGTGAAAAAAGAATTATCCTCAGACAAAAACTGGAAAGAAACGTTCTCTCACACTGCTTTGTAATAGATATGTCTATTGATCTCACTTAGATAAATCTTTCTTTCTATTACACAGTTTTGAAACTGCGTCATGGAAGAATTCCTGACGGGACATTCGGGAGCTCATTTAGTCTTATGGGGAAGTAGTAAATATCACCAGATAAAAACTGGAGAGAAGCTTTCAAAGAAACCACTTCGTGATGTGTGCATTCCACCGAGAGAGTTATACCTCCTTTCTTGTAAGGCAGTGTTTGATCACTGCTCCTGTAAAACTGAAACAGTGATATTTTTCAGTGCATTGAAGTCTGGTGAAATGTGAAATATCATGAAAGAAAACTCAGAAAGAGGCATTCCAAGACACTGCTCTCTGACGAATGCATTCATTTCCGATAGTTAAAGCTTCCACTACATTACCCAGTTTGGAAACTCTGTCTTTGAGGAATCTGGGAAGGGATATTAAGCGGCGCCCAGAGGCTACTGGTGAGACAGGAAACGCCTTCATATGAAAACTGGTGAGAAGCTTTTGGAGCAACGACTTTGTGCTGTGTGTATTCATCTCACAGAGTTAAATCGTTCTTTAGATTAAGCAGTCTGAAATCACTGTTTCTGTGAAACCTGAGAAAGGATATTTGTGAATGCTACTAAGAATATGCTGAAAAAGTAATACCTCCAATAAAAACCAGAAGGAAACATCTAGGTCCCCTGAATTGCATTCGCACAGTTAAGTTTCTGTTTTCATTGAGCAGTATTCTAACACTGTTTTAGGTGAGCCAGCTAAGGGATACTCGGGAGCACCTTGATGATTACGGTGAAAACAAAAATAGCTTCAGATAGATACTGGAGAGAAGTTTTCCGAGGAGCTCCTTTGTGACGTGTGCATTCCACTCATCATTGTTTGATACTGCGTCATAGATGGATTGATACTCGTCATAGACGGATTCGCGAATGGACATTTGGAGACACATTCAGGCCTGTGGGGAAATAGGAAATATCTTCTGATAAATACTGGAGTGAAGCTTTCTGCGAGACTGCTTTGTGATGTGTGCATTCCACTCAGGGAATTATACCTCTTTTCTCATAAGGCAATGTTTGAACACTGATCCTATAAAACTGATAAAGTGATCTTTTGCAGAGTATTGAAGACTAAGGCAAAAAGTGAAGTATATGGAAATAAAACCCAGAAAGAAACATTCCAACAAACGACTCTCTGATGAGTGCATTCATGTCAGAGAATTAAAGCTTCCACTACGGTGCCCAGTTTGGAAACTCTGTCTTTGAGGAATCTGTGAAGTCATATTAAGTGGCGACCAGAGGCTTCTGGTGAGAAAGGAAAGGTCTTCGCATGAAAACTTGTGAAAAGCTTTCGGAGCAATTTCTTTCTGTTGTGTGTATTCATCTCATAGAGTTAAATCATTCTTTGGATTGAGTAGTTGGTGATCACTGTTTCTGTGAAACCTGAGAAAGGATATTGGGGAACCCTCTTAAGAATATGCTGAAAAAGTAATACCTTCCAATAAAAACCAAGAGGAAACATTCTGTGTAATTGCTCTAGGTCTTGTGAATTGCATTCGCACAGTTAAGTTTCTGTTTTCATTGAGCAGTATTCTAACACTGTTTTAGGTGAGTCAGCTAATTCATACTCGGGAGTGCCTTGAAGCTTACAGTGAAAACTGAAATATCTTCCGATAGATACTGGAGAGAAGATTTCTGAGGAGCTCCTTTGTGACGTGTGCATTCCACTCGTCATAGCATTGAAACTGCATCATAGACAGATTGATACGTGTCATAGATGGATTCGCGAAGAGACATTCGGAGACACATTCAGGCCTGTGGGTCAATAGGAAATATCTTCTGATAAATACTGGAGTGAAGATTTCTGAGAGACTGCTTTGTGATGTGTGCATTCCACTCAGGGAATTACACCTCTTTTCTCATAAGGAAGTGTTCGAACACTGTTCTTGTAAATCTGAAAAACTGATAGTTTGCCGTGCATTGAAGATTATGGTGAAAAGTGAAATATCTGGATATAAAATCCAGAAAGACGCGTTTCAAGAAACTGCTCTCTGACGAGTGCATTCATTTAAGAGAATTAAAGCTTCCTCTACGTTGCCCAGTTTAGAAACTGTCTTTGAGGAATCTGGGAAGGGATATTAAGTGGCGCCCAGAGGCTTCCAGTGAGAAAGGAAACATCTTCAAATGAAAATTGGTGAGAAGCTTTCAGAGCAACTGCTTTGAGCTGTGTATATTCATCTCATAGAGCTGAATCATTCTTTGGATTGAACAGTTTGAAATCACTGTTTCTGTGAAACCTGAGAAAGGATATTTGGGAACGCTCTTAAGAATATGCTGAAAAAGACATAACCTCCAATAAAAACCAGAAGTAAACTTTGTGTGAAACTGCTCTGGGTCACGTGAAGTCCACTCACCCTGTTAAGCTTCGTTTTCATTGGGCAGTATTCCAACACTGTTTTAGGTGAGTCAGCCAGGGGACACTTGGGAGGGCTTTCAGGCTTATGGTGAAAATGGAAATATCTTCAGATAGATACTGGAGAGAGGATAACCGAGGAGGTGCTATTGATGTGTACATTCACTCACAAGAGTGAAACCTTTCTTCTCATACAGGATTGTGGAATCCCGTTTGGAGAAAACGCTACCAGGGGACTTTCGGTAGTACACAGACAGCTATGTGAAAAAGGAACAATCCTCAGACAAAACTGGAAAGAAGCTTTCTCTCACACTGCTTTCTAATAAATATGTCTATTCATCTCACTTAGATAAATCTTTCTTTCTATTATGCAGTTTTGAAACTGCATCATGGATGGACTCCCGAAAGGACATTCGAGAACACATTAAGGCTTATGGGGAAATAGGAAATATCACCAGGTAAAAACTGGAGAGGAGCTTTCGGAGAAACTGCTTTGTGATGTGGGCATTCCACCCAGGGAATTTTACCTCTATTCTCATAAGACAGTTTTTGAACACTGTTCCTGTAAAACTGTAAAAGGGATATTTTGCTGCACTTTGAAGAATATGGCAAAAAGTGAAATATCCGGGAATAAAACCCAGAAACAATGTTCCAGGAAACTTCTCTCTATCTTGTGCAGTCATTTCAGGGAGTTAAAGTTGACACTACGTTGCCCAGTTTGGAAACTCTGTCTCTGATTAATCTGTGAAGTGATATTAACTGGTGCCTGGATGCTTGCGGCGAGAAAGGAAATGTCTTATAATGAAAACTGGAGATAATGCAGGGGAGACGGGAGCAAGATGGCCGAATAGGAGCAGCTCCAGTCTCCAACTCCCAGCGCCAGCGACACAGAAGACCGGTGATTTCGGCATTTTCAACTGAGGTACTGGGTTCATCTCACTGGGGAGTGCCAGACGAT
>NC_037683.1:16864629-16907000 GCF_003255815.1 Theropithecus gelada | reverse complement strand
GGATTCCCTATTTAATAAATGGTGCTGGGAAAATTGGCTAGCCATAAGCAGAAAGCTGAAACTGGATCCTTTCCTTACTCCTTATACGGAAATTAATTCAAGATGGATTAGAGACTTAAATGTTAGACCTAACACCATAAAAATCCTAGAGGAAAACCTAGGTAGTACCATTCAGGACATAGGCATGGGCAAAGACTTCATGTCTAAAACACCAAAAGCAATGGCAGCAAAAGCCAAAATTGACAAATGGGATCTCATTAAACTAAAGAGCTTCTGCACAGCAAAAGAAACTACCATCAGAGTGAACAGGCAACCTACAGAATGGGAGAAAATTTTTGCAATCTACTCATCTGACAAAGGGCTGATATCCAGAACCTACAAAGAACTCAAACAAATTTACAAGAAAAAAACAAAGAACCCCATCAACAAGTGGGCAAAGGATATGAACAGACATTTCTCAAAAGAAGACATTCATACAGCCAACAAACACATGAAAAAATGCTCATCATCACTGGCCATCAGAGAAATGCAAATCAAAACCACAATGAGATACCATCTCACACCAGTTAGAATGGCGATCATTCAAAAGTCAGGAAACAACAGGTGCTGGAGAGGATGTGGAGAAATAGGAACACTTTTACACTGTTGGTGGGATTGTAAACTAGTTCAACCATTATGGAAAACAGTATGGCGATTCCTCAAGGATCTAGAACTAGATGTACCATATGACCCAGCCATCCCATTACTGGGTATATACCCAAAGGATTATAAATTATGCTGCTATAAAGACACATGCACACGTATGTTTATTGCAGCACTATTCACAATAGCAAAGACTTGGAATCAAGCCAAATGTCCATCAGTGACAGATTGGATTAAGAAAATGTGGCACATATACACCATGGAATACTATGCAGCCATAAAAAAGGATGAGTTTGTGTCCTTTGTAGGGACATGGATGCAGCTGGAATCCATCATTCTTAGCAAACTATCACAAGAACAGAAAACCAAACACCGCATGTTCTCACTCATAGGTGGGAACTGAACAATGAGATCACTTGGACTCAGGAAGGGGAACATCACACACCGGGGCCTATCATGGGGAGGGGGAAGGGGGGAGGGATTGCATTGGGAGTTATACCTGATGTAAATGACGAGTTGATGGGTGCAGCACACCAACAATGCACAAGTATACATATGTAACAAACCTGCACGTTATGCACATGTACCCTACAACTTACAGTATAATAATAATAAATAAATTTTAAAAAAAGAAAAAAAAAAAAACTGGAGAGAAGCGTTCGCAGAACCTGGTTTGTGATGTGTGTATCCATCTCACACAGTTAAATCATACTTTGAATTGAGCAGTTTGAAATCACTGTTTCTGTGGAAAATGAGAAAGGACATTTGGGAACAATCTTAAGAATATGCTGAAAAAGAAATACCCTGCAATAAAAACCAGAAGAAAACTTTCTGTGAAACTTCTCTGGGTCATGTGCATTCCACCCACACATTTAAGCTTCTGTTTTCATTGACTAGTATTCTAACACTGTTTTAGGTGAGTCAGCTAAGGGATACTCGGTAGCAATTTGAGGCTTATGGTGAAAAGGGCAATATCTTCAGATAGATTCTGGAGAGAAGATTTCCAAGGTGCTCCTTTGTGATGTGTGCATTCCACTCGTCATAGTGTTTATACTGCGTCATAGACGAATTAATTCTCGTCATAGACAAATTCGTGCAGGGACATTCAGAGACATATTGAGGTCTGTGGGTCAATAGGAAATATCTTCTGATAAATAATGGAGTGAAGATTTCTGAGAGACTGCTTTGTGAAGTGTGCATTCCACGCAGGGAATTATACCTCTTTTATTATAAGGCAGAGTTCGAACACTGTTCCTGTAAAACTGGAAAGGTGATATTTTGCAGTGCATTGAAGAATATGGCAAAAAGTGAAATATCCGGGAATAAAAACCAGAATGAAACGTTCCAAGATACTGCTCTGCGGTGTGGATTCATTTCAGAGAGTTAAAGCTTTCACTACATTGCTCAGTTTGGAAACTCTGTCTTTGAGGAATCGGGGAAGGGATATTCAGTGGTGTCCGGATTCTTGTGGTGAGAAAGGAAACATCTTCCGATGAGAAGTGGAGAGATGCTTTCGGAGCAAGTGCTTTGTGATGTGTGTATTCGTCTCATAGAGTTAAATCACTCCTTGGATTGAGCAGTTTGAAATCACTGTTTCTGTGGAGCCTGAGAAAGGATATTTGGGAACGTTCTTAAGAATATGCTGAAAAAGCAATACCCTCCGATAAAAACCAGAAGCAAAAGTTCTGTGAAACTGCTCTAGGTCACATGAACTGCATTCGCACAGTTAAGCTTCTCTTTTCTTTGAGCAGTATTCTAACACTGATTTAGGTGAGTGAGCTAAGGGATACTCTGGAGCTCCTTGACGCTTACAGTGAAGGCAGAAATATCTTCAGATTGATACTGGAGAGAAGATTTCTGAGGAGCTCCTTTGTGACGTGTGCATTCTAGTCGTCATAGTGTTGATTCTGTGTCATAGAGGGATTGATACTCGTCATAGACGGATTCACGAATGGATATTTGGAGACATATTCAGGCCTGTGGGGATATAGGAACTATCTTCTGATAAATACTGTAGTGAAGCTTCCGAGAGACTGCTTTGTGATGTGTCCATTCCACTCAGGGAATTATACTTCTTTTCTCATGAGGCAGTGTTCGAACACTATTCCTGTAAAACTGAAAAAGAGATATTTTGCAGTGCTTTGAAGACTATGGTGAAAAGTGAAATATCTGGAAATAAAACCCAGAAAGAAGTGTTCCAAGAAACTGCTCTCTAACGAGTACATTCATGTCAGAGAGTTAAATTTTCCACTGCATTGCCCAGTTTGGAAACTCTGTTTTTGAGGAATCTGGGAAGGGATATTAAGTGGCGCCCGGAGGCTTCCAGTGAGAAATGATACGTCTTTGCATGAAAACTGGTGAGAAGCTTTCGGACCAAGTGTTTTGTGCTGTGTGTATTCATCTCTTAGAGTTGACTCATTCTTTGGACTGAGCAGTTTGAAATCACTATTTCTGTGGAACCTGAGAAAGGACATTTAAGAATGCTCTTAAGAATATGCGGAAAAAGGCATAACGTCCATTAAAAACCAGAAGGAAACCTTCTGTGAAACTACTCTAGGTCACGTGAAGTCCACTCGCACTGGTAAGTTTATGTATTCATTAGGCAGTATTCTAACACTGTTTTAGGTGAGTCAGCCAGGGGACACTCGGGAGGGCTTTGAGGCTTATGTTGAAACGGAAATATCTTCAGTTAGATAGTGGAGAGAAGATTTCCATGGAGCTCCTTTGTTACATGTGCATTCCACTCACAGAGTTATACCTATCTTGTCACAGAGGACGGAGAATCCCATTTGAACAATAAGCTACCACGGGACTTTTGGGAGTACAAGGATGGCTATGGTGAAAAAGCAAATATCCTCGACAAAAACTGGAAAGAAGCTTTCCGTGAAACTGCTTTGTGATAGATATGTCTTTGCATCTCACATAGATAAAACTTTCTTTCTATTACGCAGCTTTGAAACTGTGTCATGGACGGATTTGCGAAGGGACATTCAGGACCACATTCGCATTTGACATTAAATAGGACATACCTTCCGAGAAAAAGTGGAGAGAATTTTTCTGAGAAACTGCTTTGTGATGTGTGCATTCCACAGGGCATTATTCCATTTTTCTCATAGCAGTGTTACAGCACTGCTCCTGTAAAACTGGAGAAGTGACATTTGGCAGCGCGTTGAAGACTATGGCAGAAAGCAAAATATCTGGAATAAAAACCAGAAAGAAACATTCCAAGAAACTGCTCTCTGGGGTGGGCATTCCTTTCAGAGAGTTAAAGCTTCCACTACGTTGCCCAGTTTGGAAACTGTATTTGAGGAATCTGGGAAGCGATATTAAGTGGCGCCCAGATTCTTGTGGTGAGAAAGGAAACGTCTTCAGATGAGAAGTGGAGAGAAGCTTTCAGAGCAAGTGCTTTGTGCTCTGTGTATTCATCTCATAGAGTTGTATCATTCTATGGATTGAGCATTTTGAAAGCACTGTTTCTATGGGACATGAGAATGGATATTTGGGAAAGCTCTTAAGAATATGCTGAAAAAGTAATACACTCCAATAAAAACCAGAAGGAAATGTTCTCTGAAGCTGCTGTACGTCATGTGAATTGCAATCGCACAGTTAAGGTTGTGTTTTCATTGAGCAGTATTCTAACACTGTTTTAGGTGAGTCAGCTAAGGGATACTCAGGAGCACCTTGAGGCTTATGGTGAAAACGGAAATATCTTCTGATAGATACTGGAGAGAGGATTTCCGAGGAACTCCTTTCTGACGTGTGCACTCTACTCATCATAGTGTTGATACTTCGTCATAGACGGATTGATACTCGTCATAGACGGATTCGTGAAGGGACATTCGGAGACACATTCAGGCCTGTTCGTCTATAAGAAATATCTTCTGATAAATACTGGAGTGAAGCTTTCTGAGAGAGTGCTTTGAGATGCGTGCATTCCACTCAGGGAATTATACATATTTTCGCATAAGGCAGTGTTCGAACACTGTTCCTGTAAAACTGAAAAAGTGATATTTTGCAGTACATTGAAGAATATGCCGAAAAGTGAAATATCTGGAAATAAAACCCAGAAAGTAGGGTTCCAATAATCTGCTCTCTGACGAGTGTATTCATTTCAGAGAGTTAAAGTTTTCACTACGTTGCTCAGTTTGGAAACTCTGTCTTTGAGGAATCTGGAAAGGGATATTAAGTGGCACCTGGAGGCTTTCGGTGAGAAAGGAAACGTCTTCACATGAAAACTGGTGAGAAACTTTCGAGGCAAGTGCTTTCTGCTGTGTGTATTCATCTCATAGAGTTGAATCATTCTTTGAATTGAGCATTTTGAAATCACTGTTTCTGTGGAACCTGAGAAAGGACATTTGGGAACGCTCTTAAGAATACGCTGAAAAGGTACTACCCTCCGATAAAAACCAGAAAGAAACTTTCTGTGAAACTGCTCTAGGCCACGTGAAGTCCACTCGTACTGTTAAGCTTCTGTTTTCATTGGATTGTGTTCTAACACTCTTTTAGGTTAGTCAGCTGAGGGACACTCGGGAGTGTTTTGAGACATATGGTGAAAATGGAAATATCTTCAGATAGATACTGGAGAGAAGATTTCCGAGGAGGTACTTTTGAAGTGTACATTCCACTCACAAGAGTGAAACCTTTCTTCTCATAGAGGATTGTGGAATCCCGTTTGGAGAAAACACTACCAGGGGACAATTGGGGGAATACTGACGGCTATGGTGAAAAAGGAATTATCCTCAGACAAAAACTGGAAATAAGCATTCTCTCACACTGCTTTGTAAAAGTTATGTCTATTCATCTCACTTAAAGAAATCTTTCTTTCTATTACACAGTTTTGAAACTGCTTCGTGGACGGATTCCCGAGGGGACATTCATGAGCACATTAAGGCATAGGGGGAAATAAGAAATGTCACCAGATAAAAACTGGAGAGAAGCTTTCAGAGAAACCCCTTTGTGATGTGTGCATTCCACCCAAAGAGTGATACTCTTTTCTCGTAAGACAGTGTTTGAACACTATTCCTGTAAAACTTAAAAAGGGATATTTTGCAGCGCTTTGAAGATTATGGCAAAATGTGAAATATCCGGGAATAAAACCCAGAAAGTAACCTTCCAGGAAACTGCTCTCTGGGGTGTGCATTCATTTCAAAGAGTTAAAGTTTCCACTACGTTGCCCAGTGTGGAAACTCTGTCTTTGAGGAATCTGGGAAGGGATATGAAGTTATGCCCAGAGGTTTCCATTGAAAAAGGAAACGTCTTCGCATGAAAACTGGTGAGAAGCTTTCCAAGCAAGTGCTTTGGGCTGTGTGCATTCATCTCACAGACTTGATTCATTCTTTGGATTGAGCAGTTTGAAATCACTGTTTCTGTGGAACCTGAGAAAGGGCATTTGGGACCGCTCTTAAGAATATACTGAAAAAGTACTACCCTCCAATGAAAACCAGAAGGAAACGTTATGTGAAACTGTCCTAGGTCACATGAATTGCATTTGTACAGTTAAGCTTCTGTTTTCATTGCCCAGTATTCTAACACTGATTTGTGAGTCAACTAAGGGATACTCGAGAGAGCTTTGACTCTTCTGGGAAAAGGGAAATATCTTCAGATAGATACTGGAGAGAAGATTTCCGTGGAGCTGCTTTGTTACGTGTGCATTCCACTCACAGAGTTATACCTTTCTTCTCATAGTGGACAGGGGAATCCCATTTGGAGGATAAGCTACCACGGGACATTTGGGAATCTATGGACAGCTATGGTGAAAAAGCAAGTATCCTGAGACAAAAACTGGAAAGAATCATTCTGGGAAACTGCTTTGTGGTAGACACATCTACACATCTCACTTAGACAAAACTTTCTTTCTATTATGCAGTTTTGAAACTGCGTCTTGGACGGATTTGCGAAGGGATATTCGGGAGCACATTTGCACTTGACGTCAAATAGGAGATATCTTCGGATAGAAACAGAAGAGAACTTTTCTGAGAAACTGCGCTGTGATGTGTGCATTCCACAATGCATTATACCTTTTTCCTCATAGCAGTGTTTGAGCACTGTTTCTGTAAAACTGAAAAAGTTATATTTTGCAGTACGTTGAAGACTATGGCAAAAACTGAAATATCCGGAATTGAAAACCAGAAAGAAACATTTCAAGAAACTGCTCTCTGGTGTGTGCATTCATTTCAGAGAGTTAAGCTTCCACTACATTGCCCAGTTTGGAAACTCTGTCTTTGAGGAAACTGGGAAAGGATATTAAGTGTCGCCCGGATTCTTTTGGTGGGAAAGGAAACGTCATCCAATGAGAAGAGAGAAGCTTTCACAGCAAGTTCTTTGTGATGTGTGTATTCATCTCATAGAGTTAAATCATTCTTTGGATGGAGCAGTTTGAAATCACTGTTTCTGTGGAACCTGAGAAAGGATATTTGGGAACGCTCTTAAGAATATGCTGAAAAAGTAAAACCCTCTGATAAAAACCGGAAGGAAACTTTCTTTGAAACTGCTCTAGGTCACCTGAATTGCATTCGCACAGTTAAGGTTCTGTTTTCATTGAGCAGTATTCTAACACTCTTTTAGGTGAGCCAGCTAAGGGATACTCGGGAGCGCCTTGAGGCTTACAGTGAAAAAGGAAATATCTTCAGATAGATACTGCAGAGAAGATTTCCAAGGAGCTCCTTTGTAATGTGTGCATTCCACTCTTCATAGTGTTGATACTGCTTTATTGACGGATTGGAACTCATCATAGACAGATTCGCGAAGGGAAATTCGGAGACACATTCAGGCCTGCGGGTCAATAGGAAATATCTTCTGATGAATACTGGAGTGAAGCTTTCCAAGAGACTGCTTTCGAATGTGTGCATTCCACTAACGGAATTATACCTCTTTTCTCATAAGGCCGTGTTCGAAAACTATTCCTGTTAAATCGAAAAAGGGATATTTTGCAGCGCATTGAAGACTATGGTGAAAAGTGAAATATCTGGACATAAAACTCAGAAAGAAGCGTTCCTAGTAACTACTCTCTGACGAGTGCATTCATTTCAGAGAGTTAAAGCTTCCACTACATTGCCCAGTTTGGAAACTCTGTCTTTGAGGAATCTGTGAAGTGATATTAAGTGGCGCCCGGAGGCTTGCAGTGAGAAAGGAAATGTCTTCGCCTGAAAAGTGGTGAGAAGCTTTAGGAGCAAGTGCTTTGTGTTGTATGTATTCATCTCATACTGTTGAATCATTCTTTGGATTGAGCAGTTTGAAATCACTGTTTCTGTGGAACCTGAGAAAGGACATTTGGGAACACTCTTAAGAATATGCTGAAAAAGACATAACCTCCAATAAAAACCAGAAAGAATCTTTCTGTGAAACAGGTCTAGGTCACGTGAAGTCCACTCACACTCTTAAGTTTCTGTTTTCATTGGACAGTATTCTAACACTGTTTTAGGTGTGTCAGCTAAGGGACACTCGGGAGGGCTTTGAGGCTTATGGTGAAAACGGAAATATCTTCAGATAGATACTGGAGAGAAGATTTCCGAGGAGGTTCTTTTGACGTGTACATTCCACTCACAGAGTGAAACCTTACTTCTCATAGAGGATTGGGGAAACCCTTTTGGAGAAAATGCTACCAGCGGACATTCGGGAGTACACAGACGGCTATGGTGAAAAAGGAAATTATCCTCAGACAAAAACTGGAAAGAAGCGTTCTCTCACATTGCTTTGTAATAGATGTCTCTATTCATCTCACTTAGATAAATCTTTCTTTCCTTTACGCAGTTGTGAAACTGCGTCATGGATGGATTCCCAAAGGGACATTTGGGAACACATTAAGGCTTATGGGGAAATAGGAAATATCACCAGATAAAAACTGGAGAGAAGCTCTCAGAGAAAACGCTTTGTGATGTGCGCATTCCAACCAGGGAATTATACCTCTCTTCTCGTAAGACAGTGTTTGAACACTCTTCTTGTAAAACTGAAAAAGGGATATCTTGCAGCGCTTTGAAGAATATGGCGAAAAGTGAAATATCCGGGAATAAAACCCAGAAAGCAACATCCCAGGAAAATTCTCTCTAGCGTGTGCAGTCATTTCAGAGAGTTAAAGTTGACACTACGTTGCCCAGTTTGGAAACTCTGTCACTGATTAATCTGTGAAGGGATATTAAGTGGCGCCCAGATGCTTGCGTTGAGAAATGAAACCTCTTATAATGAAAACTGGAGAGAAGCTTTTGGATAACCAGGTTTGTGATGTGTGTATCCATTTCATAGAGTTAAATCATTCCTTGTATTGAGCAGTTTGAAATCACTGTTTCTGTGGAAACTGAGAAAGCATATTTAGGAACGCTTAAGAATATGCTGAAAAAGAAATGCACTCTAATAAAAACCAGAAGGAAACCTTCTGTGAAACTGCTCTAGGTCATGTGCATTCCACTCGCACATTTAAGCTTCTGTTTTCATTGACCAGTATTCTAACATTGTTTTAGATGTGTCAGCTAAGGGATTCTCGGGAGCGCTTTGAGGCTTCCGGTGAAAAGGGAAATATCTTCAGATAGAAACTGGAGAGAAGACTTCTGTGCAGCTGCTTTGTTACATGTGCATTCCACTCACAGAGTTACACATTTCTTCTCACAGAGGACGGAGGAATCCTATTTGGAGAATAAGTTACAATGGGACTTTTGGGACTCTATGGAGGGCTATGGTGAAAAAGCAAGTACCCTCAGACAAAAAAGTGAAAGAAGCTTTCGAGAAACTGATTTGTGATAGATATGTCTATGCATCTCACATAGATAAAACTTTCTTTCTATTATGCAATTCTGAAACTGTGTCATGGATGGATTTGCGAAGGGACATTCGGGAGCACATTCACGCTTGATGTTAAATAGGAGATATCTTCAGATAAAAACTGGAGAGAAGCCTTCTGAGGAACTGCGTTGTGATGTGTGCATTCCACAGGGCGTATTGCCTTTTTTCTCATAGCAGTGTTTGAGCACTGTTCCTGTAAAACTATAAAAGTGATATTTTGCAGCACTTTGAAGACTATGGCAAAAAGTGAAATATCTGGAAATAAAAACCGAAAGAAACGTTCCAAGAAACTGCTCTCTGAGGTGTACATTCTTTTCAGAGTGTTAAAACTTCCACTACGTTGCCCAGTTTGGAAAATTTGTCTTTGAGGAATCTGGGAAGGGATACTAAGTGGCGCCTGGATTCTTGTGGTGAGAAAGGAAACGTCTTCTGATGAGAAGTGGAGAGAAGCTTTCGGAGCGAGTGTTTTGTGATGTCTGTATTCCTCATAGAGCTAAATCATCCTTTGGATTGAGCAGTTTGAAATCACTGTTTCTGTGGAACCTGAGAAAGGATATTTGGGAACGCTCTTAAGAATATGCCAAAAAAGTAACACCCTCCAATAAAAAGCAAAAGGAAACATTCTATGAAACTGCTGTAGGTCACGTGAATTGCATTCGCACAGTTAAGCTTCTGTTTTGATTGAGCAGTATTCTAACACTGTTTTATGTGAGTCAGCTAAGGGATACTCGGGAGCGCCTTGAGGCTTAAGGGGAAAACGGAAATACATTCCCTTGACACTGGAGAGAATATTTCCAAGGAGTTCCTTTGTGATGTGTGCATTCCAATCGTCATATTCTTGATACTGCGTCATAGACAGATTGATACTCGTCATAGACGCATTCGCGAAGGGACATTCGGAGACACCTTCAGTCTTCTGGGGAAATTGGAAATATCATCTGATAAACACTGGAGTGAAGCTTTCCGAGAGACTGCTTTGTGATGTGTGCATTCCACTCAGGGAATTATGCTTCTTTTCTCATAAGACAGTGTTCACACACTGTTCCTGTAAAACTGAAAAAGTGATATTTTGCAGCGCATTGAAGACTATGGTGAAAAGTGAAATATCTGGAAATAAAACCCAGAAAGAAGCGTTCCAAGAAACAGCTGTCTGAGGAGTGCATTCATTTCAGAGAGTTAAAGTTTCTACTACTTTGCACAGTTTGGAAACTCTGTCTTTGAGGAATCTTGAAAGGAATATTAAGTGGCGTCCGGAGGCTTCTGGTGAGAAAGAAAACGTCTTCGCATGAAAACTGGTGAGAGGCTTTAGGAGCAAATGCTTTGTACTGTGTGTATTCATCTCATTGATTTGAATCATTCTTTGGATTGAGCATTTTGAAATCACTGTTTCTGTGGAACCTAAGAAAGGACATTTGGAAACGCTCTTAAGAATACCCTGAAAAAGACATCACCTCCAATAAAAATCAGAAGGAAACTTTCTGTGAAACTGCCTAGGTCACGTGAATTGCATACACACAGTTAAGATTTTGTTTTCATTGACCAGTATTCTAAAACTGATCTATGTGAGCCAGCTATGGGATACTCGAGAGCGCTTTGAGGCTTACCGGGAAAAGACAAATATCTTCAGATAGATACTGGAGAGAAGATTTCCGTTGAGCTGCTTTGTTATATGTGCATTCCACTCACACAGTTATACCTTTCTTCTCATAGTGGACAGGGGAATCCCATTTGGAGAAGAAGCTACCATGGGACATTTGGGAATCTATGGACAGCTATGGTGAAAAAGCAAGTATCCTGAGACAAAAACTGGAAAGAAGCTTTCTGTGAAACCGCTTTATGATAGATACGTCTATGCATCTCACTTAGATAAATCTTTTTTTCTATTACGCATTTTTGAAACTGCATCTTGGATGGATGTGCGAAGGGATATTCGGGAGCAAATTCACGCTTGACATTAAATAGGAGATATCTTCAGATAAATAAAGGAGAGAACCTTTATGAGAAACTGCACTGTAATGTGTGCATTCCACAATGCGTTGTACCTTTTTCTCATAGCAGTGGTTGAGCACTCTTCCTGTAAAACTGAAAAAGTGATATTTTGCAGTGCATTGAAAACTACTGCAAAAAGTGAAATATCCGGAATTGAAAACCAGAAAGAAACGTTCCAAGAAACTGCTCTCTGGTGTGTGCATTCATTTCAGAGAGTTAAGCTTCCACTACGTTGCCCAGTTTGGAAACTCTGTCTGTGAGGAATCTGGGAAGGTATATTAAGTGGCGCCTAGACTGTTGTGAGTAGAAAGGAAACGTCTTCTGGTGAGAAGTGGAGAGAAACTTTCAGAGCAAGTGCTTTGTGCTGTGTATATTCATCTCATAGAGTTGAATAATTTTTCGGATTGAGCACTTTGAAATCACTGTTTCTGTGGAAGCTGAGAAAGGATATTTGGGAACGTTCTTAAGAATATGCTCAAAAAGACATAACCTCTAATAAAAACCAGAAGGAAACTTTCTGTGAAACTGCTCTAGGCCACGTGAAGTACACTCGCACTGTTAAACTTCTGTTTTCATTGGGCAGTATTCCAACACTGTTTTAGGTTAGTAAGCTAAGGGACACTCCAGAGTGCTTTGAGGCTTATGGAGAAAACGGAAGTATCTTCAGACAGCTACTGCAGAGAAAATTTCTGAGGAGGTGCTTTTGACGTGTACATTCCACTCACAGAGTAAAACTTTTCTTCTCATAGAGGATTGGGGAATCTCGTTTGGAGGAAACACTACCAGGGGACATTCAGGAGTATACAGACAGCTATGGTGAAAAGGAATTATCCTCACACAAAAACTGGAAGGAAGCATTCTCTCAAAATACTTCATAATAGATATGTCTATTTATCTCACTTAGATAAATCTTTCTTTCTATTACACAGTTTTGAAACTGCATCATGGACGGATTCCCAAAGGGACATTCGGGAGCACATTAAGACTTAAGGTAAATAGGAAATATCACCAGATAAAAACTGAAGAGAATCTCTCAGAGAAACCACATTGCAATGTGTGTATTCCACCCAGGAATTTATATCCCTTTTCTTGTAAGAGAGTGTTTGAACACTGTTCCTGTAAAACTGAAAAAGGGATATTTTGTATCTCTTTGAAGAATATGGCCAAAGGTGAAATATCTGGGAGTAAAACCCAGAAACCAACATTCCAAGAAACTTCTCTCTGGAGTCTGCATTCATTTCAGAGAGTTAAAGTGGACACTACTTTGCCTAGGTTGGAAACTCTGTCTCTGATTAATCTGTGAAGGGATATTAAGTGGCACCCGGATGCTTGTGGGGAGAAAGGAATCGTCTTATAATGAAAACTGGAGAGAAGCTTTCAGAGAATGAGGTTTGTGATGTGGTTATCCATCTCATAGAGTTAAATCATTCTTGGTATTGAGCAGTTTGAAATCACTGTTTCTGTGGAAACTGAGAAAGGACATTTAGGAACACTCTTAAGAATATGCTGAAAATTAAATACCCTCCAATAAAAACCAGAAGGAAACCTTCTGTGAAACTGCTCTAGGTCACGTGCATTCCACTCACACATTTAAGCTTCTGTTTTCATTTACCAGTATTCTAACACCATTTTAGGTGAGTCAGCTAAGGGATACCCGGGCACGCTTTGATGCTAACGGGGAAAAGGGAAATATCTTCAGATAGATACTGGAGAAAAGATTTCTGTGGAGCTGCTTTATTACATGTGCATTCCACTTACAGAGTTATACCTTTCTTCTCACAGAGGACGGGGGAATCCCATTTGGAGAATAAGCTGCCACGGGACATTTGGGATTCTATGGACGTCTAAGGTGAAAAAGCAAGTATCCTCAGACATAAACTGGAAAGAATCTTTTGGTGAAACTGCTTTGTGATAGATATGCTTATGCATCTCACATAGATAAAACTTTCTTTTTTTACGCAGTTTTGAAAGTGCGTCATGGACGGATTTGTGAATTGACATTCGGGAGCACATTCCTGCTTGACGTTAAATAGGAGATATCTTCAGATAAAAACTGGGGAGAAGCTTTCCAACAAACTGCATTGTGATGTGTGCTTTCCAGATGGCTGTATACCTTTTTTCTCATAGCAGTGTTTGAGCACTGTTCCTGTAAAACTGAAAAAGGGATATTTTGCAGCACGTTGAGGACTATGGCAAAAAGTGATATATCCGGAAATAAAAACCAGAAACAAATGTTCCAAGAAACTGCTCTCTGGGGTGTGCATTCATTTCAGAGAGATAAATTTTCCACTACGTCGCCCAGTTTGGAAACTCTGTCTTTGAGAAATCTGGGCAGGGATACTAAATGACGCCTAGATTCTTGTGGTGAGAAAGGAAATGTCTTCCGATGAGAAGTGGAGAGAAGCTTTCGGAGCAAGTGCTTTGTGATGTGTGTATTCATCTCATAGAGTTACATCATTCTTTGGATTGAGCAGTTTGAAATCACTGTTTCTGTGGAACCTGATTAAGGATATTTGGGAACCCTCTTAAGAATATGCTGAAAAAGGAATACCCTCTAATTTAAACCAGAAGGAAACTTTCTGTGAAACTGCTTTAGGTCACGTGAATTGCATTTGCACAGTTAAGCTTCTGTTTTCATTGAGCAGTATTCTAACACTGTTTTAGGTGAGTCAGCTAAGGGATACTCAGGAGCGCCTTGAAGTTTATGGTTAAATGGAAATATCTTCTGATAGATGCCGGAGAGATTTCCGAGTAGATCCTCTGTGACGTATGCATTCCACTCGTCATAGCTTTGATACTGCATTACAGATGGAATGATACTAATCATAGACGGATAGGTGAAGAACATTCGGAGACACATTCAGGCCTGTGGGGAAATAGGAAATATCTTCTGATAAATACTGGAGTGAAGTTTTCCAAGAGACTACCTTGTGAAGTGTGCATTCCACTCAGGGAGTTATACCTCTTTTCTCATAAGGCAGTGTTCGAACACTGGTCCTGTAAAACTGAAAAAGTGATATTTTACAGCACATAGAAGTCTATGGCGACAAGTGAAATATCTGGAAATAAATCCCAGAAAGAAGCATTCCAAGAATCTGCTCTCTGACGAGTGCATTCATTTCAGAGAGTTAAAGTTTCCACTATGTTGCCCAGTTTGGAAACTCTGTCTTTGAGGAATCTGTGAAGGGATATTAAGTGGCGCCCAGAGGCTTCTGGTGAGAAAGGAAACGTCTTCACATAAAAACTGGTGAGAAGCTTTCGGAGCAACTGCTTTATGCTGTGTCTTTTCACCTCATAATGTTGAATCATTCTTTGCATTGAGTAGTTTGAAGTCACTGTTTCTGTGTAACCTGAGAAAGGATATTTAGGTATGCTCTTAAGTTTATGCTGAAAAAGACATAACCTCCAATAAAAATCAGAAGGAAACATTCTGTGAAACTGCTCTAGGCCACTTGATGTCCACTCGCACTGTTAAGCTTCTGTTTTCATTAGGCAGTATTCTGACACTGTTTTAGGTGAGTCAGCTAAGGGACACTAGGGAGCGATTTGAGGCTTATGGTGAAAATGGAAATATCTTCCGATAACTACTGGAGAGAAGATTTTCGAGGAGTTCCTTTTTGATGTGTGCATTCCACTCATCATAGTGTTGATACTGCGTCAAGACGGATTGATACTCGTCATAGACGGTTTCGTGAAAGTACATTCGGAGACACATTCCGGCTTGTGGGTCAATAGGAAATATCTTCCGATAAATACTGGAGTGAAGCTTTCCGAGAGACTGCTTTGAGATGTGTTCATTCCACTCAGGAAATTATACCTCTTTTCTCATAATGCAGTGTTCAAACACTGTTCCTGTAAAACTGAAAAAGTGATATTTTGCAGCACATTGAAGACATTGGCGAAAAGTGAAATATCTGGAAGTAAAACCCTGAAAGAAGCATTCCAAGAAAATGTTCTCTGACGAGTGCATTCACTTCACAGAGTTAAAGCTTCCACTACGTTGCCCAATTTGGAAACTCTGTCTTTGAGGAATCTGGGAAGGAGTGTTAAGTGGCACCCAGAGGCTTCCGGTGAGAAAGGAAACCTCTTCACATGAAAACTGGTGAGGAGCTTTGGGAGCAAGTGCTTCATGCTGCGTGTTTTCGTCTCATAGAGTTGAATCGTTCTTTGGATTGAGCAGTTTGAAATCACTGTTTCTCTGGAAGCTGAGAAAGGACATTTCAGAATGCTCTTAAGAATATGTGGAAAAAGATAAACCTCCAATAAAAACCAGAAGGAAACTTTCTGTGAAACTGCCCTAGGTCACGTGAAGTCCACTCGCACTCTTATGTTTCTGTTTTAATTGGGCAATATGCTAACACTGTTTTAAGTGAGTCAGTAAGGGACACTCGGGAGTGTTTTGAGGGTTATGATGAAAACGGAAATATCTTCAGATAGATACTGGAGAGAAGATTTCCGAGGAGGTGCTTTTGACATGTACATTCCACTCACAGAGTGAAACCTTTCTTCTCATAGAGTATTGGGGAATCCCATTTGGAGAAAACACTACTAATTTACATTCAGGGGTATACAGATGGCTATGGTGAAAAAGGAATTATCTTCAGACAAAAACTGGAAAGAAACATTCTCTCACACTGCTTTGTAATAGATATGTCTATTCATCTCACTTACATAAATCTTTCTTTCTATTATGCAGTTTTGAAACTGCGTCATGGACGGATTCCAGAAGGGACTTTCGGGAGCACATTAAGGCTTATGGGGAAATAGGAAATACCAGCAGATAAAAACTGGAGAGAAGCTTTCAGAGAATCTGCTTTGTGATGTGTGCATTCCACCCAGGGAGTTATATCTCTTTTCTCATAAGACAGTGTTTGAACACTGTACCTATAAAACTGAAAAAGGGATATTTTGCAGCGCTTTGAAGAATATGGTGAAAAGTGAAATATCTAGGAATAAAACCCAGAAAGCAACGTTCCAAGTAACTTCTCTCTGGCATGTGCATTCATTTCAGATATTTAAACTTGACACTATGATCCACAGTTTGGAAATTCTGTCTCTGATTAATCTGCGAAGTGATATTAACTGGCGCCCGGAAGCTTGTGGTGAGAAAGGAAATGTCTTATAATGAAAACTGGAGAGAAGCTTTAGGAGAACCTGTTTTGTGATGTGTGTATCCATCCCATAGAGTTAAATCATTCTTTGTATTGAGCAGTTTGAAATCACTGTTTCTGTGGAAATAGAGAAAGGACATTTGGGAACACTCTTAAGAATATGCTGAAAAAGAAATACCCTCCAATAAAAACCAGGAGGAAACCTTCTGTTAAACTGCTCTAGGTCGCGTGCATTCCACTTGCACATTTAAGCTTCTGTTTTCATTGACCAGTATTCTAACACTGTTTTAGGTGAGTCAGCTAAGGGATACTCGGGAGCACTTTGAGGCTTACGGTGAAAAGGGAAACATCTACAGATAGATACTGGAGAGAAGATTTCCATGGAGCTGCTTTGTTACGTGTGCATTCCAGTCACAGGGTTATACCTTTCTTGTCATAGAGGACTGGAGAATCCCATTTGGAGGATAAGCTACCACAGGACATTGGGAGTCTATGGACGGCTATGGTGAAAAAGCAAGTATCCTGAGACAAAGACTGGAAAGAATCTTTCTGTGAAACTGCTTTGTGGTAGATATGTCTATGCATCTCACATAGATAGAAGTTTATTTCTATTACACAGTTTTGAAACTGCATCATGGACGGATTTGTGAAGCGACATTCGAGAACACATTCATGCTTGACGTTAAATAGGAGATATCTTCAGATAAAAACTGGAGAGAAGCTTTCTGAGAAACTGCGTTCTGATATGTGCATTCCACAGGGAGTTATACCTTTTTTCTCATAGCAGTGTTTGAGCACTGTTCCTGTAAAACTGAAAAAGTGATATTTGGGATCGCGTTGAAGACTATGGCAAAAAGTGAAAAATTCAGAAATAAAAACCAAAAAGAAACGTTCCAAGAAACTGCTCTCTGGGGTTTGCATTCATTTCAGAGTGTTAAAGCTTCCACCACGTTGCCGAGTTTGGAAACTCTGTCTTTGAGGAACCTGGGAAGGGATATTAAGTGGTGCCCAGATTCTTCTAGTGAGAAAGGAAATGTCTTCCGATGAGAAGCGTAGAGAAGCTTTAGCAGCAAGCACTTTGTGATGTTTGTATTCATCTCATAGAGTTAAATCATTCTTTGGATTAAGCAGTGTGAAATCACTGTTTCTGTGGAACCTGAGAAAGGATATTTGGGAATGGCTTTAAGAAAAGCTGAAAAAGTAATACTCTCCAATAAAAACCAGAAGGAAGTGTTCTGTGAAACTGCTCTAGGTCACGTCAATTGCATTCGCACAAATAAGCTTTTGTTTTCATTGACTAGTATTCTAACACTGTTTTAGATGAGTCAGCTAAGTGATACACGGTAGTGCCTTGAAGCTTATGGTGAAAACGGAAATATCTTCTGATAGATACTGGAGAGAAGATTTCCGAGTAGCTCCTTTGTGACATGTGCATTCCACTCGTCATAGTGTTGATACTGCATCATAGACGCATTGATACTCCTCATAGACCGATTCGCAAAGGGACATTCTGAGACACATTAAGGCCTGTGGAGAAATAGGAAATATCTTCTGATAAATACTGCAGTGAAGTTTTCCGAGAGACTGCTGTGCGATGTGTGCATTCCACTCAGGGCATTATACCTCTTTTCTCATAAGGCAGTGTTCAAAAACTGTTCCTGTAAAACTGAAAAAGTGATATTTTGCAGTGCATTGAAGACTATGGCGAAAAGTGATATATCTCAGAATAAAACCCAGAAAGAATCGTTCCAAGAAACAGCTCTCTGACGAGTGCATTCATTTCAAAGAGTTAAAGGTTCCTCTACGTTGCCCAGTTTGGAAACTCTGTGTTTGAGGAATCTGTGAAGGGTTATTAAGTGGCGCCCAGATGCTTCCGGTGAGAAAGGAAACGTCTTCGCATGAAAACTTCCGGTGAGAAGTTTTTGGAGCAAGTGCTTTGTGCTGTGTGTATTCATCTCATACTGTTGAATCATTCTTTGGATTGAGTAGTTTGAAATCACTGTTTCTTTGGAACCCGAGAAAGAACATTTGGGAACGCTCTTAAGAATATGCTGAAAAAGACATAACATCCAATAAAAACCAGCAGGAAACTTTCTGTGAAACTGATCTAGGTCACGTGAAGTCCACTCGCAGTGTTAAGCTCCTGTTTTCTTTGGGCAGTATTCTAACACTGTTTTAGGTAAGTCAGCTAAGGGACACTCGGGAGCGCTTTGAGGCTTATGGTGAAAACGGAATTATCTTCAGATAGATGCTGGAGAGAAGATTTCCGAGGAGTTGCTTTTGACGTGTACATTCCACTCACAAGAGTGAAACCTTTCTTCTCATAGAGGATTGGGGAGTCCCGTTTGGAGAAAACGCTACCAGGGGACATTCGAGAGTGTACAGACAGCTATGGTGAAAAAGGAATTATCCTCAGACAAATACTGGAAAGAAGCAGAATCTCACACTGCTTTGTAATAGATATGTCTATTGATCTCACTTAGATAAATCTTTCTTTCTATTATGCAGTTTTGAAACTGCGTCACGGATGGATTCCCGAAGGGACATTCAGGAGCACATTAAGTCTTATGGGGAAATAGGAAATATCACCACATAAAAACTGGACAGAAGCTTTCAGAAAAACTGCTTTGTGATGTGTGCATTCCACCCAGGGAGTTATACCTCTTTTCTCATAAGAGAGTGTTTGAACAATTTTCCTGTAAAAACTGAAAAAGGGATATTTTGCAGTGCTTTGAAGAATATGGTGAAAGGTGAAATTACCAGGAATAAAACACAAAAAGCAACGTTCCAAGAAACTTCTCTCTGGCGGGTGCACTCATTTCAGAGAATTAAAGTTGACACTACGTTGCCCAGTTTGGGAACTCTGTCTCTGATTACTCTGTGAAAGGATATTAAGTGGGGCCCGGATGCTTCCTGTGAGAAAGGAAACGTCTTATAGTGAAAACTGGAGAGAAGCTTTCCGAGAACCTAGCTTGTGATGTGTATATCCATCTCATAGGGTTAAATCATTCTTTGTATTGAGCAGTTTGAAATCTCTGCGGAAACTGAGAGAAAACATTTGGGAACACTCTTAAGAATATGCTGAAAAAGAAATACCCTCCAATAAAAACCAGAAGGAAACCTTCTGTGAAACTGATCTAGGTCACGTGCATTCTACTCGCACATTTATTCTTGTGTTTTCATTGACCAGTATTCTAACACTGTTTTAGGTGAGTCATCTAAGGGATATACGGGAGCGCTTTGAGGCTCATGGGGAAAAAGGAAATATCTTCAGATAGATACTGAAGAGAAGATTTCCGTGGAGCTGCTTTGTTACGTGGCATTCCAATCACAGAGTTATATCTTTCTTCTCATAGATGACGGAGGATTAACATTTGGAGAATAAGCCACCACAGGACATTTGGGAGTCTATGGATGGCTATGGTGAATATGCAAGTAACCTCAGACAAAAACTGGAAAGAAGCTTTCTGTGAAACTGCTTTGTGATAGATATGTCTGTGCATCTCACATTGATAAAACTTTCTTCCTATTACGCAGTTTTGAAACTGCATCATGGATAGATCTCGAATTGACATTCAGGAGCACATTCGTGCTTGATGTTAAATAGGAGATATCTTCAAATCAAAACTGGAGAGAAGCTTTCTGAGAAACTGCGTTATGATGTGTGCATTCCACAGGGCGTTATACCTTTTTTCTCATAGCAGTGTTTGAGCTCTGTTCCTGTAAAACTATAAAAGGGATATTTGGCAGTGCATTGAAGACTATGGTGAAAAGTGAAATATCCGGATATAAATACCAGAAAGAAACATTCCAAGAAACTGCTCTCTGGAGTGTGCATTCATTTCAGAGAGTTAAAGCTTCCACTACATTGCCACATTTGAAAACTCTGTCTGTCAGAATCAGGGAAGGGATATTAAGTGGCGTCCGGAATCTTTGGTGAGAAAGGAAACGTCTCCTGATGAGAAGTGGAGAGAAGCTTTCAGAGCAAGTGCTTTGTGATGTGTGCATTCATCTCATAGAGTTACATAACTCTTTGTATTGAGCAATTTGAAATCACCGTTTTTGTGGAACCTGAGAAAGGATATTTGGGAACGCTCTTACGAATATGCTGACAAAGTATTACCCTCCGATAAAAACCAGAAGGAAACGTTCTGTGACACTGCTCTAGGTTATGTGAGTTGCATTCGTACAGGTAAGTTTCTGTTTTCATTGAGCAGTATTCTAACACTGTTTTACATGAGTCAGCTAAGGGATACTTGGAAGCGCCTTGAGTCTTATGGTGAAAAGGGCAATATCTCCCAAAAGATACTGGAGAGAAGATTTCCGAGGAGCTCCTTTGTGACGTGTACATTCCACTCGTCATAGTGTTGATACTGCATCATAGACGGAGTGGTACTCGTCACAGTCAAATTCGCAAAGGGACATTCAGAGACACATTCAGTCCTGTGGGTCAAAAGGAAATATATTAAGATAAATACCGGAGTGAAACTTTCCGAGAGACTGCTTTGTGATGTGTGTATTCCACTCAGGGAATTATACATCTTTTCTCATCAGGCAGTGTACGAACACTGTTCCCGTACAACTGAAAAAGTGATATTTTGCAGTGCTTTGAAGACAATAGCAAAAAGTGATATATCTGGAAATAAAACCCAGAAAGAAGCGTTCCAAGAAACTGCTCTCTGATGAGAGCTTTCATTTCAGAGAGTTAAAACTTCCACTACGTTACCCAGTTTGGAAACTCTGTCTTTGAGGAATCTGTGAAGGGATATTAAGTGGCACCCAGAGGCTTCCGGTGAGAAAGAAAACGTCTTCCCCTGAAAACTGGTGAGAAACATTCGGAGCAAGTGCTTTGTGCTGTGTTTATTAATCTCATAGAGCTGAATCATTCCTTGGATTGAGCAGTTTGAAATCATTCTTTCTGTGGAAACTGAGGAAGGATATTTGGGAACATTCTTAAGAATATGCTGAAAAAGACACAACCTCCAATAAAAACCAGAAGGAAAATTTCTATGAAACTGCTCTAGGCCACGTGAAGTCCACTTGCACTATTCAGCTTCTGTTTTCATTGGGTAGTATTGTAACACTGTTTTAGGTTAGTCAACTAGGGACACTCGGGAGTGCTTTGAGGCTTTTGGTGAAAACGAAAATATCTTCGGATAGATACTGGAGAGAGATTTCCGAGGAGGTGCTTTTGACGTGTACATTCCACTCACAGAGTGAAACCATTCTTCTCATAGAAGATTGGGAAATTCCGTTTGGAGAAAACATTACCAGGCTACATTCGGGGTATACAGGCAGCTGTGGTGAAAAAGGAATTATTCTCAGACAAAAACTGGAAATAAGCGTTCTCTCACACTGCTTTGTAATAGATATGTCTATTCATCTCACTTGGATAAATCTTTCTTCCTATTACACAGTTTTGAAACTGCGTCAAGGACGGATTCCCGAAGGGACATAAGGGAGCACATTAAGGCTTATGGGGAAATAGGAAATATCACCAGAAAAAAACTCGAGAGAAGCTTCTGGAGAAACATCTTTGTGATGTCTGCATTCCACCCAGGGAGATATACCTCTTTTCTTGTAAGACAGTGTTTGAACACTGTTCCTGTAAAACTCAAAAAGGGATATTTTGCAGTGCTTTGAAGAGTATGGCAAAACGTGAAATATCCAGGAATAAAACCCAGAAAGCTACATTCCACGAAACTTTTCTCTGGCGTCTGCATTCATTTCAGAGATTTAAAGTTGACACTATGTCGCCCAGTTTGGAAACTCTGCCTCTGATTAATCTGTGAAGGGATATTAAGTGGCACCCGGATGCTTCTGGTGAGAAAGGAAACGTCTTATAATGAAAACTGGTGAGAAGCTTTCAGAGAACCTGGTTTGTGTTGTGTGTATCCATCACATAGAGTTAAATCATTCTTTGTATTGAGCAGTTTGAAATCACTGTTTCTGTGGAAACTGAGAAAGGACATTTGGGAACACTCTTAAGAATATGCTGGAAAAGAAATACCCTCCAATAAAAACCAGAAGGAAACCTTCTGTGAAACGACTCTAGGTCACGTGCATTCCACTCGCACTTTTAAGCTTCTGTTTTCATTGAGCAGAACTCTAACACCCTTTTAGGCGAGTCATCTAATGGATACCGGGGCACACTTTGAGGATTACAGGGAAAAGGGAAATATCTTCAGATAGATACTGGAAAGATTTCCAAGGAACTACTTTTTACGTGTGCATTCCACTCACAGAGTTACACGTTTGTTCTCATAGAGGACGGGGGAATCCCATTTGTAGAATAAGCTACCACCGGACATTTGGGAGTCTATGGACGGCTACGGTGAAAAAGCAAGTATCCTCACACAAAAACTGGAAAGAGGCTTTCTGTGAAACTGCTTTGTGATAGCTATGTCTATGCATCTCACATAGATAAAACTTTCTTTCTATTACACAGTTTTGAAACTGTGCCATGGACGGATTTGCAAACGGAGATTTGGGAGCACATTCGTGCTTGACATTAAATAGGAGTTATCTTCAGATAAAAACTGAAGAGAAGCTTTCTGAGATAACTGCATTTTGATGTGTGCATTCCACATGGCGTTATACCTTTTTTCTCATAGCAGTGTTTGAGCACTCTTCCTGTAAAACTGAAAAAATGATATTTTGCAGCACGTTGAAGACAATGCAAAAAGTGAAATATCCGGAAATAAAAACCAGAAACAAACGTTCCAAGAAACTGTTCTCTGGGGTGTGCATTCATTTCAGAGAGTTAAAGCTTCCACTACGTTGACCAGTTTGTAAACTCTGTCTTTGTGGAATCTGGGAAGGGATATTAAGTGGCGCCCGGATTCTTGCAGTGAGAAAGGAAACGTCTTCCGATGAGAAGTGGAGAGAAGCTTTCAGAGCAAGTGCTTTGTGATGTGTGTATTCATCTCATGGAATTAACTCATTCTTCAGATTGAGCAGGTTGAAATAACTGTTTCTGTGGAACCTGAGAAAGGATATTTGGGAACGCTCTTAAGAATATTCTGAAAAAGTAATACTCTCCGATAAAAACCAGAAAGAAACGTTCTGAGAAACTGCTCTTGGTCACGGGAATTGCATTCACACAGTTAAGGTTCTGTTTTCATTGAGCAGTATTCTAACACTGTTTTAGGTGAGTCAGCTACGGGATACTTGGGAGCGCCTTGAGGCTTATGGTGGAAATGGAAATATCTTCAAATTGATACTGGAGAGAAGATTTCCGAGGAGCTCCTTTGTGATGTGTACATTCCACTCGTCAAAGTGTTGATAATGCGTCATAGACAGATTGAAACTCGTCATAGAGGGATTCACGAAGGGACATTCAGAGACACATTCAGACCTGTGGGGATACAGGAAATATCTTCTGAGAATTACTGGAGTGAAGCTTCCGAGAGACTGCTTTGTGATGTGTGCATTCCACTCAGGGAATTTTACCTCTTTTCTCATAAGGCAGTATTCAAACTCTGTTCCAGTTAAACTGAAAAAGTATTATTTTTCAATGCATTGAAGACTATGGCGAAAAGTGAAATATCTGGAAATAAAACCCAGAAAGATGCATTCCACGAAAATGCTGTCTGATGAGTGCATTCATTTCAGAGAGTTAAAGCTTCCACTACATTGACCAGTTTGGAAACTCTGTCTTTGAGGAATCTGGGAAGGGATAGTAAGTGGTGCCCGGAGTCTTCCGGTGAGAAAGGAAACATCTTCGCAAGAAACTGGAGAGAAGCACTCGGAGCAACTGCTTTGTGCTGTGTGTATTCATCTCATAGAGTTAAATCATTCTTTGGATTGAGCAGTTTGAAATCACTGTTTCTGTGGAAACTGAGAAAGGACATTTGGGAATGCCCTCAAGAATATGCTGAAAAAGACATAACCTCCAATAAAAATCAGAAGGAAACTTTCTGTGAAACTGCTCTATGCCACATGAAGTCCACTGACACTGTTAACCTGCTGTTTTCATTGGGCAGTATTCTTACACTGTCTTAGGTGATTCAGCTAAGGAATACTCGGGAGTGCCATGAGGCTTACGGTGAAAACGGAAATATCTTCAGATAGATATTGGAGAGAAGATTTCCGTGGAGGTGCTTTTAAGTGTACATTCCACTTACAGAGTGAAACACCTCTTCTCATAGAGAATTGGGGAATCCTGTTTGGAGAAAACACTACCAGGGTACATTCGGGAGTATGCAGATGGCTATGGTGAAAAAGGAATTGTCCTCAGACTAAAACTGGAAAGAAGCATGCTCTCACACGACTTAGTAATAGATATGTCTATTCATCTCACTTAGACAAATCTTTCTTTCTATTACGCAGTTTTGAAACTGTGTCATGGACTGATTCTTGAAGGGACATACGGGAGCCCATTAAGGCTTATGGAGAAATAAGAAATATCACCAGATAAAAACTGGAGAGGAGCGTTCGGAGAAACTACTTTGTGATGTGTGCATTCCACCCAGGGAGTTACAACTCTTTTCTCACAAGACAGTGTTTGAACACTGTTCCTGTAAAACTGAAAAAGGGATATTTTGCAGTGCTTTGAAGACTATGGCGACAAGTGAAATATCTGGAAATAAAACTCAGAAAGAAGCGTTCCAAGAAACTGCTCTCTGATGAGTGCATTCATGTCAGAGAGTTAAAGTTTCCACTGCGTAGCCCAGTTTGGAAACTCTGAGGAATCTGTGAAGGGATATAAAATGGCGCCCGGAGGCTTGTGGTGAGAAAGGAAACGTCTTCGCATGAAAACTGGTGAGAAGCTTTCGCAGCAAGTGCTTTGTGATGTATGTATTCATCCGATAGAGTTGAATCATTCTTTGGACTGAGCAGTTGGAAATCACTGTTTCTGTGGAACCTGAGAAAGGACATTTGGGAATGCTCTTAAGAATATGCTGAAAAAGACATAACATCCAATAAAAACCAGAAGGAAACTTTCTGTGAAACTGCTCTAGGTTACGTGAAGTCCACTCACACTGGTAAGCTTCTGTTTTCATTGAGCAATATTCTAACACTGTTTTAGGTGAGTCAGCCAGGGGACACTCGGGATGGCTTTGAGGCTTATGTTGAAAACGGAAATATCTTCATTTAGATAGTGGAGAGAAGATATCCGTGGAGCTGCTTTGATACATGTGCATTCCACACACAGAGTTATACCTTTCTTCTCACAGAGGACGGGGGAATCCCATTTGAATCATAAGCTACCATGGGACTTTTGGGAGTATAAGCACAGCTCCAGTGAAAAAGCAAGTATCCTCAGACAAAAGCAGGAAAGAAGCTTTCCGTGAAACTGCATTGTGATAGACATGTCTATGCATCTCACATAGAAAAAACTTTCTTTCTATTACGCAGTTTTGAAACCACGTCATGGACGGATTTGCTAAGGGATATTCAGGAGCACATTCGCACTTGACTTTAAAGAGGAGATATCTCCAGATAAAAACTGGAGAGAAGTTGTATGAGAAACTGCGTTGTGATGTGTGCATTCCACAGGGCTTTATACCCTTTTTCTTATAGCAGTGTTTGAGCACTGTTTCTGTGGAACTGAAAAAGTGATATTTTGCAGCACGTTGAGGACTATGGCAAAAAGTGAAATATCCGGAAATAAAAACCAGAAAGAAACGTTCCAAGAAACTGCTCTCTGGGCTGTGCATTCATTTCAGAGAGTTAAAGCTTCCACTACGTTGCCCAGTTTGGAAACTCTGTCTTTGAGTAATCTGGGAAGGGATATTAAGTGTCGTCTGAATTCTTGTGGTGAGAAAGGAAATGTCTTCTGATGAGAAGTGTAGAGAAGCTTTCGGAGCGAGTTCTTTGTGATGTGTGTATTCATCTCATAGAGTTAAATCATTCTTTGTATTGAGCAGTGTGAAATCACTGTTTCTGTGGAACCAGAGAAAGGATATTTGGGAACGCTCTTAAGAATATGCTGGGCCGGGCGCGGTGGCTCTAGCCTGTAATCCCAGCACTTTGGGAGGCCGAGACGGGCGGATCATGAGGTCAGGAGATCGAGACCATCCTGGCTAACACGGTGAAACCCCGTCTCTATTAAATACAAAAAAAAAAAAAAAACTAGCCGGGCGAGGTGGCGGGCGCCTGTAGTCCCAGCTACTTGGGAGGCTGAGGCCGGAGAATGGCGTGAACCCGGGAGGCGGAGCTTGCAGTGAGCTGAGATCCGGCCACTGCACTCCAGCCTGGGTGACAGAGCGAGACTCCGTCTCAAAAAAAAAAAAAAAAAAAAAAAAAAAAAAAAAAAAAAAAAAAAAAAACAAGAATATGCTGAAAAAGTAATACCCTCCGATAAAAACCAGAAGGAAACGTTCTGTGAAACTGCTCTAGGTCACGTGAATTGCATTTGTACATTTAAGCTTCTGATTTCATTGAGCAGTACTCTAACACTGTTTTAGGTGAGTCAGCTAAGGGATACTCCTGAGCGCCTTGAGGCTTACGGTGAAAACATAAATATCTTCAGATAGAAACTGGAGAGAAGATTTCCGAGGAGCTCTTTTGAGAAGCGTGCTTTCCCCTCATCATAACGTGGATACTGCATCATAGATGGACTGATACGCGTCATAGATGGATTCGCGAAGGGACATTCAGAGACACATTCAGGCCTGCGGGGAAATAGGAAATATCTTCTGATAAATACTGGAGTGAAGCTTTCCGAGAGACTGCTTTGTGATGTGTGCATTCCACACAAGTATAAAAGAATTATACCTCTTTTCTCATAAAGCAGTTTTCGAACACTGTTCCTGTAAAACTGAAAAAGTGATATTTTGTAGCACATTGAAGACTATGGTGACATGTGAAATATCTGGAAATAAAACCCAGGAAGAAGCATTCCAAGAAACAGTTCTGTGAGGAGTACATTCATTTCAGAGAGTTAAGACTTCCACTACGTTGCCCAGTTTGGAAACTCTGTCTTTGAGGAATCTGTGAAAGGATATTAAGTGGCACCCAGAGGATTCTGGTTAAAAAGGAAACGTCTTCGCATGAAAACTTGAGAGAAGCTTTTGGAGCAACTGCTTTGTGCTTTGTGTATTCATCTCATAGAGTTGACACATTCTTTGGATTGAACCGTTTGAAATCACTGTTTCTGTGGAAACTGAGAAAGGACATCTGGGAACACTCATAAGAATATGCTGAAAAGGAAATACCCTCCAATAAAAAACAGAAGGAAATCTTCTGTGAAACTGCTCCAGGTCACGTGCATTCCACTCGCACTGTTAAGCTTCTGTTTTCATTGACCAGTATTCTAACACTGTTTCAGGTGAGTCAGCTAAGGGACACTCGGGAGCGCTATGAGGCTTATGGTGCAAAGAGAAATATCTTCTGATAGATTCTGGAGAGAAGATTTCCGAGGAGGTGCTTTTGACGTGTACATTTCACTCACAGAGTGAAACGTTTCTTCTCATAGAGGTTTGGGGAATCCTGTTTGGAGAAAACGCTACCAGGGAACATTTGGGAGACTATGGACGGATATGGTGAAAAAGGAATTATCCTCAGTCAAAACTGGAAAGAAGTGTTCTCTCACACTGCTTTGTGATAGATGTGTCTATGCATCTCACATAGATAAAACTTTCTTTCTATTATGCAGCTTTGAAACTGTGTCATGGACGGATTTGCGAAGGGACATTCAGGAGCACATTCGTGTTTGACGTTAAAGAGGAGATATCTTCAGATAAAAACTGGACAGAATTTTTCTGAGGAACTGCCTTGTGATGTGTGCATACCACAGGGTGTTATTTCAATTTTCTCATAGCAGTGTTAAAGCACTGTTCCTGTAAAACTGGAAAAGTGATATTTTGCAGCACTTTGAAGACTATGGCAAAAGGGAAATATCCGGAAATAAAAACCAGAAAGAAACGTTCCAAGAAACTGCTCTCTGGGGTGCGCATTCATTTCAGAGAGTTAAAACTTCCACTACATTGCCCTGTTTGGAACCTCTGTCTGTGAGGAATCTGGGAAGGGATATTAAGTGGCACCCGGACTCTTGTGATGAGAAAGGAAACGTCTTCCGATGAGAAGTGGAGAGAAGCTTTCAGAGCAAGTGCTTTGTGATGTGTGTATTCATCTCATGGAGTTAAATCATTCTTTGGATTGAGCAGTCTGAAATCACTGTTTCTGTGGAACCAGAGAGAGGATATTTGGGAGCGCTCTTAAGAATATGCTGAAAAAGTAATACACTCCGATAAAAACCAGAAAGAAACGTTCTCTGAAACTGCTCTATGTCATGTGAATTGCATTCGCATAGTTAAGCTTCTGTTTTCATTGACCAGTATTCTAACACTGTTTTAGGTGAGTCAACTAAGGGATACTGAGGAGCACCTTGAGGCTTACGGTGAAAATGGAAATATCTTCAAATTGATACTGGAGAGAAGATTTCCGAGGAGCTCCTTTGTGACATGTGCACTCTACTCGTCATAGTGTTGACACTTCTTCATAGACGCATTGATACTCGTCATAGACGGATTCGCGAAGGGACATTCGGAGACACATTCAGGCCTGTGGGGAAATAGGAAATATCTTCTGATAAATACCGGAGTGAAGCTTTCCAAGAGACTACCTTGTGAAGTGTGCATTCCACTCAGGGAGTTATACCTCTTTTCTCATGAGGCAGCGTTCGAACACTGGTCCTGTAAAACTGAAAAAGTGATATTTTGCAATGCATTGAAGACTACGGAGACAAGTGAAATATCTGCAAATGAAACCCAGAGAAAAGTGTTCCAAGAAACTGCTCTCTGACGAATGCATTCATTTCAGAGAGTTAAAGCTTCCAATACGTTGCCCAGTTTGGAAACTCTGTCTGTGAGGAATCTGTGAAAGGATAATAAGTGGAGCCCGGAGGATTCTGGTGAGAAGGGAAACATCTTCGCATGAAAACTGCTGAGAAGCTTTCGGAGCAACTGCTTTGTGCTGTGTGTCTTCATCTCAGAGAGTTGAATCATTCTTTGGGTTGAGCAATTTGAAATCACTCTTTTTTGGAAACTGAGAAAGGACATTTGGGAACGCTCTGAAGAATATGCTGAAAAAGACATAACCTCCAATAAAAACCAGAAGGAATCTTTCTGTGAAACTGCTCTAGGTCACGTGAAGTCCACTCGCACTGTTAAGCTTCTGTTTTCACTGGGCAGTATTCTAACACTGTTTTAGGTGAGTCAGCTAAGGGACACTCGAGAGCACTTTGAGGCTTATGGTAAAAACGGAAATATCTTCAGATAGAAACTGGAGAGATTTCCAGGGAGGTGCTTTTGACGTGTACATTCCACTCACAGAGTGAAACCTTTCTTCTCATAGAGGATTGGGGAATCCCGTTGGAGAAAACGCTACCAGGGGAATTCGGGAGTATACAGATGGCTATGGTTTAAAAGGAATTATCCTTAGAAAAAAACTGGAAACAAAGGTTCTGTCACACCGCTTTGTAATAGATATGTCTATTCATCTCATTTAGATAAATCTTTCTCTCTATTACGCAGTATTGAAACTGCATCATGGACGGATTCCAAAGAGACATTCGGGAGCACATGGATTCTATTGGGGAAACAGGAAATATCACCAGATAAAAACTGGAGAGGAGCTGTCGGAGAAACCGTTTTTTGATGTGTGCATTCCACCCAGGGTGTTATACCACTCTCTCATAAGACAGTGTTTGAACACTGTTCCTGTAAAACTGGAAAAGGGATGTTTTGCAGCGCTTTGAAGAATATGGTGAAAAGTGAAATATCCGGGGATAAAATCCAGAAAGCAACGTTCCAAGAAACTTTTCTCTGGCGTGTACATTCATTTCAGAGAGTTAAAATTGACACTACTCTCCCGAGTTTGGAAACTCTGTCTCTGATAAATCTGTGAAGGGATATTAAGGGTGCCCGGATGCTTGCGTTGAGAAAGGAAACATCTTATAATGAAAACTGGAGAGGAACTTTGGGAGAATCTGGTTTGTGATGTGCGTATCCATCTCATAGAGTTAAAACTTTCTTTGTATTGAGCAGTTTTAAATCAAGTTTCTGTGGAAACTGAGAAAGGACATTTGGGAGCACTCTTAAGAATATGCTGAAAACGAAATACCCTCCAATTAAAACCAGAAGGAAACCTTCTGTGGAACTGCTGTAGGTCACGTGCATTCCACTTGGACATTTAAGGTTCTGTTTTCATTGACCAGTATTCTAACACTGTTTTAGGTCAGTCAGCTAAGGGAAACTCGGAAGCGCTTTGAGGCTTATGGTGAAAAGGGAAATATCTACTGATAGATACTGGAGAGAGGATTTCCGTGGAGCTGCTTTGTTACGTGTGCATTCCACTCACAGAGTTATGCCTTTCTTCTCACAGAGGACGGGGGAATCCCATTTGGAGAATAAGCTACCACTGGACATTTGGGAGTATATGGACGGCTATGGTGAAAAAGCAAGAATCCTCAGACAAAAACTGGAAAGAATCTTTCTGTGAAACTGCTTTGTGATAGATATGTCTATGCATCTCACGTAGATAAAACTTTCTTTCTATTATGCAGTTTTGAAACTGCATCATGGACGGATTTGCACAGGGACATTCCAGAGTACATTCGTGTTTGATGTTAAATTGGAGATATTTTCAGCTAAAAACTGCAGAGAAACCTTCTGAGGAACTACGTTGTGATGTGTGCATTCCACAGGGCGTTATACCTTTTTTCTTATAGCAGTGTTTGAACACTGTTCTTTAAAACTGAAAAAGTGATATTTTGCAAAGTGTTGAAGACTATAGCAAAAAGTGAAATATCCGGAAATAAAAACCAGAAAGAAACGTCCCAAAAAACTGCTCTCTGGGGTGTGCATTCATTTAAGAGAGTTAAAGTTTCCACTACATTGCCCAGTTTGGAAACTCTGTCTTTGAGTAATCTGGGAAGGGATATTAAGTGTCATCTGGATTCTTGTGGTGAGAAAGCAAACGTCTTCCGATGAGAAGTGGAGAGAAGCTTTCAGAGCAAGTGCTTTGTGATATGTGTATTCATCTCATAGAGTTAAATTTCTTTGGATTGAGCAGTCTGAAATCACTGTTTCTGTGGCATCTGAGAAAGGATATTTGGAAACGCTCTTAAGAATATGCTGATAAAGGAATACCCTCTGATAAAAAGCAGAAGGAGACGTTCTGTGAAACTGCTGTAGGTCACATGAATTGCATTTGCACAGTTAAGTTTCTGTTTTCATTGAGCACCATGCTAACACTGTTTTAGGTGAGTCAGCTAAGGGATACTCGGGAGCGCCTTCAGGCTTACGGTGAAAACGGAAATATTTTCCGATAGATATTGGGGAGAAGATTTCCAAGGAGCTCCTTTGTGACGTGTGCATTCCTCCTCATAGTGTTGATAATGTGTCATAGACGGATTGATACTCGTCATAGACGTATTCGCGAAGGGACATTCGGAGACAAATTCAGGCCTGTGGGGAAATAGGAAATATCTTCTGATAAATACTGGAGTGAAGCTTTCTGAGAGACTGCTTTGTGATGTGTGCATTCCACTCAGGGAATTATACCTTTTTTCTCATAAGGCAGTGTTCAAATGCTGTTCTTGTAAAACTGAAAAAGGGATATGTTGCAGCGTGTTGAAGACTATGGCATCAAGTGAAATATCTGGAAATAAAACCAGAAAGAAGTGTTCCAAGAAACAGTTCTCTGATAAGTGCATTCATTTCAGAGAGTTAAAGCTTCCAGTATGTTGCCCAGTTTGGAAACTCTATCTTTGAGGAATCTGGGAATGGATATTACGTGGTGTCCGGAGGCTTGTGGTGAGAAAGGAAACGTCTTCCCATGAAAGCTGGTGAGAGGCTTTCGCAGCAACTGCTTTGTCTGTGTGTATTCATCTCATAGAGTTGAATCATTCTTTGGATTGAGCAGTTTGAAATCACTGTTTCTGTGGAAACTGAGAAAGGACATTTGGGACTGCTCTTAAGAATATGCTGAAAAAGACATAACCTCCAATAAAAACCAGAAGGAAACTTTCTGTGAAACTGCTCTAGGCCACGTGAAGTCCACTCGGACTGTCAAGCTTCTGTATTCATTGAGAAGTATTTTTTTTTTTTTTTTTTTGAGACAGAGTCTCGCTCTGTCGCCCAGGCTGGAGTGCAGTGGCCGGATCTCTGCTCACTGCAAGCTCCGCCTCCCGGGTTCACGCCATTCTCCTGCCTCAGCCTCCCGAGTAGCTGGGACTACAGGTGCCCACTACCGCGCCCGGCTAATTTTTTGTATTTTTAGTAGAGACGGGGTTTCACCGTGGTCTCGATCTCCTGACCTTGTGATCCGCCCGCCTCGGCCTCCCAAAGTGCTGGGATTACAGGCGTGAGCCACCGCGCCTGGCCGAGAAGTATTATTACACTCTTTTAGGTGAGTCAGCTAAGGGACACTAGGGAGTGCTTTGAGGCTTATGGTGAAAACGGAAATATCTTTAGATAGATACTGGAGAGAAGATTTCCGAGGAGGTGTTTTTGAAGTGCACATTCCACTCACAGTGTGAAACCTTTTATCTCATAGAGGTTTTTGGAATCCCGTTTGGAGAAAATGCTACCAGGCGACATTCGGGAGTATACAGACAGCTATGGTGAAAAAGGAATTATCCTCAGACAAACACTGGAAAGAAGCGTTCTCTCACACTGCTTTGTAATAGATATGTCTATTCATCTCACTTTGATAAATCTTGCTTTCTATTTTGCAGTTTTGAAACTGCGTCGTGGACAGATTCCTGAGAGGACATTCGGGAGTGCTTTAAGGCTTATGGGAAAATAGAAAATATCACCAGATAAAAACTACAGAGAGGTTTTCGGAGAAACCGCTTTGTGTTGTGTGCATTCCACCCAGGGAGTTACATCTCTTTTCTCGTGAGACAGTGTTTTAACACTGTTCCTGTAAAACTGAAAAAGGGATATTTTGCAGTGCTTTGAAGGATATGGCGAAAAGGGAAATATCCAGTAATAAAACCCAGAAAGCAACGTTCCAAGAAACTTCACTCTGGCGTGTGCATTCATTTTAGAGAGTTAAAGTTGACACTACGTTGCCCAGTTTTGGAACTCTATCTCTGATTAATCTGTGAAGGGATATTAAGTGGAGCCTGGATGCTTGTGGTGAGAAAAGAAAGGTCTTATAATGAAAACGGGAGAGAAACTTTTGGAGAACCTGGTTTGTGATGTGTGTATCCATCCCATAGAATTAAATCATTCTTTGTGTTAAGCAGTTTGAAATCACTATTTCTGTGGAAACTGAGAAAGGACATTAGGGTACACTCTTAAGAATATGCTGAAAAAGAAATACCATCCAATAAAAACCAGAAGGAAACCTTCTGTGAAACTGCTCTAGGTCACGTGCATTCCATTCGCACATTTAAGCTTCTGTTTTCATTGACCAGTATTCTAACACTGTTTTAGGTGAGTCAGCTGAGGGATACTCGGGAGTGCTTTGAGACTTACAGTTGAAAGGGAAACATCTACAGATAGATACTGGAGATAAGATTTCCGTGGAGCTGCTTTGTTACGTGTGTATTCCACTTACAAAGTTATACCTTTCTTCTCATAGAGGACGGGGGAATCCCTTTTAGAGATTAAGCTACCACGGGACATTTGTGAGTCTAAGGACGGCTATGGTGAAATAGCATGTATCCTCAGACATAAACTGGAAAGAAGCTTTCTGTGAAACTGCTTTGTGACAGATATGTCTATGCATCTCATATAGATAAATCTTTCTTTCTATTATGCAGTTTTGAAACTCCGTCATGGAGGGATATGCGAAGGGACATTTGGGAGCACATACGTGCTTGACGTTAAACAAGAGATATCTTCAGATAAAAACTGGAGAGAAGCTTTCTGAGAAACTGCGTTGTGATGTGTTCATTCTACAGGGCGTTATACCATTTTTCTCATAGCAGTGTTTGAACACTCTTCCTGTAAAACTGAAAAAGTGATATTTGGCAGCGCATTGAAGACTATGGCAAAAAGTGAAATATCCGGAAATTAAAACTAGAAAAAAACGCTGTCAGAAACTGCTCTCTGGGGTGGGCATTCATTTCAGAGATTTAAAGCTTCCACTACGTTGCCAAGTTTGGAAACTCTGTCTTTGAGGAATCTGGGAAGAGATATTAAGTGGCGCCCAGATTCTCATGGTGAGAAAGGAAACGTCTTCCGATGAGAAGTGGAGAGAAGTTTTGGGAGCAGTTGCTTTGTGATGGGTGTATTCATCTCATAGAGTTACATTATTATTTGGATTGAGCAGTTTGAAATCACCATTTCTGTGGAATGTGAGAAAGGATATTTGGGAACACTCTTAAGAATATGCTGAAATAATAATGCCCTCTGATAAAAACCAGAAGTAAACGTTCTGTGAAACTGCTCTAGGTCACATGAATTGCATTCACACAGTTAAGCTTCTGTTTTCATTGAGCAGTATTCTAACACTGTTTTAGGTGAGTCAGCTAAGGGACACTCGGGAGCGACTTGAGGCTTACGGTGAAAAGGGCAATGTCTTCCGATATATACTGGAGAGAAGATTTCCGAGGAGCTCCTTTGTGATGTGTACATTCCATTCATCATAGTGTTGATACTACGTCATAGACGGATTGATACTCGTCATAGACAGATTGGCGAAGGGACATTCGGAGATACATTCAGGCCTGTGGGTCAATAGGAAATATCTTCTGTTAAATACCAGAGTGAAGCTTCCTGAGAGACTGCTTTGTGATGTGTGCAGTCCACTCAGGGAATTATAAGTCTTTTCTCATAAGGCAGTGATCGAGCACTGTTCCAGCAAAATTGAAAAAGTGATATTTTGCAGTGCATTGAGGACGATAGTGAAAAGTGATATATCTGAAAATAAAACCCAGAAGGAAGCGTTCCAAGAGACAGATCTCTGACAAGTGCATTCATTTCAGAGAGTTAAAGCTTCCACTATGTTGCCCAGTTTGGAAACTCTATCTTTGAGGAAACTGGGAATGGATATTAAGTGGCGCCTGGATTTTTGTGGTGAGAAAGGAAATGTCTTCTGATGAGAAATGAAGAGAAGCTTTTGGAGGAAGTGCCTTGTGCCGAGTGTATTCATCTCATAGAGTTGAATCATTCTTAGGATTGAGCCGTTTGAAATCACTGGTTGTGTGGAACCTGAGGAAGGACATTTTGGAACACTCTTAAGAATGTGCCGAAAAAGACATAACCTCCAATAAAAACCAGAAGGAATCTTTCTGTGAAACTCCTCTAGGCCACGTGAAGTCCACTCGCACTATTCAGCTTAAGTTTTCATTGGGCAGTATTCTAACACCGTTTTAGTTGAGTCAGCTAAGGGATATCCAGGAGCATTTTGAGGCTTATGGTGAAAATGGAAATATCTTCAGATAGATACTGGAGAGAAGATTTCCTCGGAGGTGCTTTTGACGTGTACATTCCCCGCACAGAGTGAATCCTTTCTTCTCATAGAGGAATGGGGAATCTCACTTGGAGACAAGGCTCCCAGGGGCCATTTGGAGTATAGAGATGGCTATGGTGAAAAAGGAATTATCCTCAGACAAAAACTGGAAAGAAGCATTCTCTCACACAGCTTTGTAATAGATATGTCTATTCATCTCACTTAGATAAATCTTTCTTTCTATTACGCAGTTGTGTAACTGTGTCATGGATGGATTTGCGAGGTGACATTCGGGAGCACATTGGCGCTTGAAATTAAATAGGAGATATCTTCAGATAAATACTGGAGAGAAGGTTTCTGAGAAACTGCGTTGTGATTTGTGCATTCCCCAGGGCGTTATACCTTTTTTCTCGTAGCAGTGTTTGAGCACTGTTCCTGTAAAACTGAAAAAGTGATATTTGGCAGTGCGTTGAAGACTATGGCAAAAAGTGAAATACCCGGAAATAAAAACCAGAAGGAAATGTTCCAAGAAACCGTTCTCTGGGGAGTGCATTCATTTCAGAGATGTAAAGCTTCCACTACGTTACCCAGTTTGGAAACTCTGTCTTTGAGGAATCTAGGAAGGGATACTAAGTGGCGCCCGGATTCTTGTGGGTAGAAAGGAAACGTCTTCCAATGAGAATTGGAGAGAAGCTTTTGGAGCAAGTGCTTTGTGATGTGTGTATTCATCTCATAAAGTTAAATCGTTGTTTGGATTGAGCAGTCTGAAATCACTGTTTCTGTGGAAACTGATTAAGGATATTTGGGAACCCTCTTAAGAATATTCTGAAAAAGTAATACCCTCCGATAAAAACCAGAAGGATAGGTTCTGTGAAACTGCTCTGGGTCACGTGAATTGCATTCGCACAGTTAAGTTTCTGTTTTCATTGAGCACCATGCTAACACTGTTTTAGGTGAGTCAGCTAAGGGATACTCAGGAGCGCCTTGAGGCTTATGGTGAAAACGAAGATATCTTCCAAGAGATACTGCAGAGACGATTTCCAAGGAGCTCCTTTGTGACATATGCATTCCACTCGTCACAGGGTTTATACTGAGTCATAGACGGACTGATATTCGTCATAGACGGATTGCTGAAGGGACATTCAGAGACACATTCAGACCTGTGGGGTAATAGGAAATATCTTCGGACAAATACTGCATTGATGCTTTCCAAGCGACTGCTTTGTGATATGTGCATTCCACTCAGGGAGTTATACCTTTTTTCACATTAAGCAGTGTTCGAACACTGTTCCTGTAAAACTGAAAAAGTGATATTTTGCAGCTCATTGATGACTATGGTGAAAAGTGGAATATCTGAAAATAAAACCCAGAAAGAAGCATTCCAAGAAACTTCTCTGACGAGTGCATTCATTTCAGAGAGTTAAAGTTTCCACTACGTTGCTCAGTTTGGAAACTCTGTCTTTGAGGAATCTGGGAAGGGATATTAAGTGACACCTGGAGGCTTCTGGTGAAAAAGGAAACGTCTTCCCCTGAAAACTGGAGAGAAGCTTTTGGAGCAAGTGCTTTGTGCTGTGTGTATTCATCTCGTAGAGTTGAATCATTCTTTGGATTGAGCAGTTTGAAATCACTGTTTCTGTGGAACCTCAGAAAGGACACTTGGGAATGCTTTTAAGAATATGCTGAAAAATACATAACCTCCAATAAAAACCAGAAGGAAACATTCTGTGAAACCGCTCTAGGTCACGTGAAGTCCACTCGCAGTCTTAAATTTCTGTTTTCATTGGGCAGTATTCTAACACTGTTTTAGGTGAGTCAGCTAAGGGACACTTGGGAGCGCTTTGAGTCTTATGGTGAAAATGGAAATATCTTCAGATAGATACTGGAGAGAAGGTTTCCGAGGAGGTGCTTTTGACGTGTACATGCCACTCACAGAGTGAAACCTTTCTTCTCATAGAGGACTGGGGAATCCCATTTGGAGAAAACGCTACCAGAGGACATTCCGGAGTATACAGACGGCTATGGTGAAAAAGTATTTATCCTCAGACAAAAACTGGAAAGAAGCGTTCTCTCACACTGCTATGTAATAGATATGTCTATTCATCTCACTTAGATAAATTTTTCTTTCTATTGTGCAGTTTTGCAACTGCGTCATGGACAGATTCCCGAAAGGCCATTTGGGAGTACATTAAGGCTTACGGGGAAATAGGAAATATCCCCAGATACAAACTGGAGAAAAGCTTTCGGAGAAACCACTTTGTGATGTGTGCATTCGACCCAAGGAGTTATACCTCTTTTCTCGTAAGACAGTGTTTGACTACTGTTTCTGTAAAACTGAAAAAGGGATATTTTGCAGCGCTTAGAAGAATATGGCAAAAAGTGAAATATCCAGGAATAACACCCAGAAAACAACATTCCAAGAAACTTCTCTCTGGCGTGTGCATTCATTTCAGAGAGTTAAAGTTGACACTACGTTCCCCAGTTTGGAAACTCTGTCTATGATTAATCTGTGAAGGGATATTAAGTGGCGTCCGTATGCTTGCGATGAGAAAGGAAACGTCTTATAATGAAAACAGGAGAGAAGTTTTGGGAGAACCTGGTTTGTGATGTGTGTATCCATCTCATAGAGTTAAATCATTCTTTGTATTGAGCGGTTTGAAACCACTCTTTCTGTGGAAACTGAGAAAGGACATTTGGGAAAACTCTTAAGAATATGCTGAAAAAGAAATACCCTCCAATAAAAACCAGAAGGAAACCTTCTGTGAAATGGAGGTAGGTCGCGTGCATTCCACTCACACATTTCAGTTTCTGTTTTCATTGACCAGTATTCTAACACTGTTTATGTATGTCAGCTAAGGGATACTCAGGAGCGCTTTGAGACTTACGGTGAAAAGGGAAATATCTTCATATAGGTACTGGAGAAAAGATTTCCATGGAGCTGCTTTGTTACGTGTGCATTTCACTCACAGAGTTATACCTTTCATCTCATAGAGGACGGGGGAAATCGCATTTGAAGAATAAACTACCACGGGACATTTGGGAGTCTATAGATGGCTATGGTGAAAAAGTAAGTATCCCCAGACAAAAATTGGAAATAAACTTTCTATGAAACTCCTTTGTGATAGATATGTCTATGCATCTCACATTGATAAAACTTTCTTTCTATTAGGCAGTTTTGAAACTGTGTCATGGATGGATTTGCGAAGGGACATTCGGGAACACATTCGCGCTTGACATTAAATAGGAGACACCTTCAGATCAAAACTGGAGAGAAGCTTTCTGAGAAAATGAGTTGTGATGTGTGCATTCCACAGGACGTTATATCTTTTTCTCATAGCAGTATTTGAGCACGGTTCCTGTAAAACTGAAAAAGTGACATTTTGCAGTACGTTGAAGACTATGGCAAAAAGTGAAATATCCGGAAATAAAAACCAGAAAGAAACGTTCCAAGAAACTGCTCTCTGGGGTGTGCATTCATTTCAAAGAGTTAAAGCTTCCACTTCGTTGCCCAGTTTGGAAATACTGTCTTTGAGGAATCTAGGAAGGGATATTAAGTTGCACCCAGATTTTTCTGGTGAGAAAGGAAATGTCTTCTGATGAGAAGTGGAGGAAAGATTTCGGAGCAAGTGTTTTGTGATGTGTGTATTCATCTCATAGAGTTAAATCATTCTTTGGATGGAGCAGTTTGAAATCACTGTTTCTGTGGAACCTGAGGAAGGTTATTTGGGAACGCTCTTAAAAATATGCTGAAAAAGTAATACCCTGCGATAAAAACCAAAAGAAACGTTCTGAGAAACTGCTCTAGCTCACGTGAATTGCATTCATACAGTTCATCTTCTGTTTTCACTGAGCAGTATTCTAACACTGTTTTAGGTGGGTCAACTAATGGATACTGGGGAGTGCCTTGAGGCTTAGGGTGAAAACAGAAATATTTTCTGATAGATACTGGAGAGAAGATTTCCGTGGAGTTCCTTCGTGATGTGTGCATTCCACTCGTCATAGTGTTGATACTGCGTCATAGACGGATTGATACTCGTCATAGACGGATTCGCGAAGGGACATTCAGAGGCACATTCAGGCCTGTGGGGAAATAGGAATTATCTTCTGATAAATACTGGAGTGTAGCTTTCCAAGAGACTGCTTTGTGATGAGTGCATTCCACTCAGGAATATGTGTTTTCTCTTAGGACAGTGTTCGAACACTGTTCCTGTAAAACTGAAAAAGTGATATTTTGCAGTGCATTGAAGACTATTGTGAAAAGTGAAATATCTGGAAATAAAACCCAGAAAGAAGTGTTCCAAGAAACTGCTCACTGACGAGTGCATTCATTTCAGAGAATTAAAGCTGCCACTACGTTTCCCAGTTTGGAAACTCTGTCTTTGAGGAATCTGTGAAGATATATTAAGTGGCGCCTGGAGGCTTCCAGTGAGAAAGGAAACGTCTTCGTATGAAAACTGGTGAGAAGCTTTCAGAGCAACTGCTTTGTGCTGTGTGTATTCATCTCATAGAGTTGAATCATTCTTTGGATTGAGCAGTTTGAAATCACTGTTTCTGTGGAACCTGAGAAAGGACATTTGGGAATGCTCTTAAGAATATGCTGTAAAAGACATAACCTCCAATAAAAACCAGAAGGAAACTTTCTGTGAAACTGCTCTAGGTCACGTGAAGTCCACTCGCACTGTTAAACTTCTGTTTTCATTGAGCAGTATCCTGACACTGTTTTAGGTGAGTCACCTAAGGGACACTTGGGAGTGCTTTGAATCTTATAGTGAAAACGGGAATATCTTCAGATAGGTACTGGAGAGAAGATTTCTGAGTACGTGCTTTTGACGTGTACATTCGACTCACAGAGTGAAACCTTTCTTCTCATAGAGGATTGGGGAATCCCATTTGGAGAATACGCTACCAGGGGATATTTGGGAGTATACAGACAGCTATGGTGGAATAGGTATTATCCCCAGACAGAAACTGGGAAGAAACGTTCTCTCACACTGCTTTGTGATAGATATGTCTATTCATCTCACTTAGATAAATCTTTGATTCTTTTACACTGTTTTGAACCTGCGTCATGGATGGATTCTGAAAGGACATTCGGGATCACATTAGGTTTATGGGGAAATAAAAAATATCATCCGATAAAAACTGGAGAGAATCTTTCAGAGAAACTGCTTTCTGATGTGTGCATTCCACCCAGGGAGTTATACCTTTTTTCTCGTAAGACAGTGATTGAACACTGTTCCTGTAAAACTGAAAAAGGGATATGTTGCAGTGCTTTGAAAAATATGGCAAAAAGTGAAATATCTGGGAATAAAACCCAGAAAGCAACTTTCCAAGAAAATTTTCTCTGGCATGTGCATTCATTTCAGAGAGATAAGTTGACACTACATTGCTCATTTGGGAACTCTGTCTCTGATTAATCTGTGAGGGGCTTTTAAGTGGCGCCCAGATGCTTGCGGTGAGAATGGAAATGTCTTATAATGAAAACTGGAGAGAAGCGTTTGGAGAACCAGGTTTGTGATGTGTGTATCCGCCTCATGGAGTTAAATCATTCTTTGTATTTTTTTTTCTTTTTTTATTTTATTCATTTTTTATTATTACTATACTTTAAGTTCTAGGGTACATGTGCATAACGTGCAGGGTTGTTACATATGTATACTTGTGCCATGTTGCTGTGCTGCACCCATCAACTGGTCAGCACCCATCAACTCGTCATTTACATCAGGTATAACTCCCAATGCAATCCCTCCCCAAAAAGCTAACGGAAGGCAAGAAATAACTAAGATCAAAGCAGAACTGAAGGAGATAGAGACACAAAAAACCCTCCAAAAAATCAATGAATCCAGGAGTTGGTTTTTTGAAAAGATCAACAAAATTGACAGACCGTTAGCGAGACTAATAAAGAAGAAAAGAGAGAAGACTCAAATAGATGCAATAAAAAATGATAAAGGGGATATCACCACCGACCCCACAGAAATACAAACTACCGTCAGAGAATACTATAAACTCCTCTACGCAAATGAACTAGAAAATCTAGAAGAAATGGATAATTTCCTGAACACTTACACTCTTCCAAGACTAAACCAGGAAGAAGTTGAATCTCTGAATAGACCAATAACAGGCTCTGAAATTGAGGAAATAATTAATAGCCTACCAACCAAAAAAAGTCCAGGACCAGATGGATTCACAGCTGAATTCTACCAGAGGTATAAGGAGGAGTTGGTACCATTCCTTCTGAAACTATTCCAATCAATAGAAAAAGAGGGAATCCTCCCGAACTCATTTTATGAGGCCAACATCATCCTGATACCAAAGCCTGGCAGAGACACAACAAAAAAAGAGAATTTTAGACAAATATCCCTGATGAACATCGATGCAAAAATCCTCAATAAAATACTGGCAAACCAGATTCAGTAGCACGTCTAAAAGCTTATCCACCATGATCAAGTGGGCTCCATGCCTGGGATGCAAGGCTGGTTCAACATTCGCAAATCAATAAACATAATC